>NC_026002.2:300134-398061 GCF_000442705.2 Elaeis guineensis
ACTACGTGTCAGAAAATTTCGCTCATCAAGGAGGCATTATCGCTGATGGAAGCAATTATACTCTACCGCGACATCCTGATGGCCCCCCGGAAACGGCAACACCTGATCAGGTACGTACACAGCTTACATGAAGCTTCCCTCAACTCAGATTCAAATTCAGCGGGACTGTAATTTCGGAAGCCATATTCAACAGGGTCTCCTCCCTCGCACGGTAATCCGAAAGAAAAGGAAAGTTGAAATTCGCGATTCATCTGATGGAAGTAAATGGTCAATGAGGAAGACTGGATGATTAATTGTTAGACACCTTAAAGCCGGCCACGCAGGAGATCGGTCAGGTGGGCAAGAAAAAGAAAGAATGGGATAGAAAGGGAAATCTCACTTACACACTAAATTCTATATTTTCTCAGTTTCTTTTCAAATGAGTTGCAGACTATTATCTTCCCATATTAATGCATGGATTCCAAGCAACTTTGACCTGGAATTCGCTTTATTTTATTTACATGGACCATCTGACACTTGCTTTTTGGGTGTCTCACTTGCAGCTCAACGTTCAATCACTTAACATGGGCACTGAAGGCAATCGATCTATCATGCAATTCCAAGCACCTCAACTTGTAAATGAGAGTGCCATGCACCAAGACCAGAATTTAAGCCATCAGCCTTACATCATGCCCACTCAAGAAGGTTTACGTACCAATAATCAAGACTATCAACAAAGTGCTACCTTGAACTCTGATCAAGTCCAATTTAGTGGCACGGCAAACCAATATTGGGACGTGCCTGACTTAACCTTCAGCGCACCTGGTGAAAGTTCAACTGCCTACGATCTGGGATTCAGCGATGATGCCCCCAAGTTTTATTGATAAGCAAGCAATGATCTATTTGAAGGTACTAAGAACCCAGTTAAAGTTATAAAGCAATTGCTGCATAGGAGTTCGCCGGCCCAAGGGCGTAGCATGCCTCTAATATTTTCTGATTAAGAACTCTTTATATGTTATGTTATAAACAATGGAAGTATGGTGTGCTCAGAACGCTTTCTCTAGGACCAGCATTTTGCTGGTTGTTGGTGTTGTAATAAGGTTCCAACTTGGGATATCCATACATAATCATATACATATATACATATGTGTGTATCCTTTCATGATTATAGGCTTAGAATTTGCAAGTGGATTACCTTTCTCTGGAACTAATGATACATTCTTCCACAAAAGTGCAATCAATTAAGCATAAATAATTAATTCATCGGCATATGTTGATTCAAAGATTGATTTTGATAATGCTAAAATATTTGAACACTAATATTGCTACTATTAGTTTTAAATAATGGCTAAAAGATTTCTTGAGTTGCTCAAATGCTACGCATAATTCAAGGAAAAATCTTCTCCAAAATAACTAAAATTTAAGTTCCTCGAAGACTTTAAGGGGGTATTTGGTTCATAACTGGAATCAAAATAGGAATGAAAATCAGAATAGCTTAGAATCGAAATCGGAATGACCAAATTCTTTGAAGCATTTGGTTCGTGACCAAAATCGAAGTCGGAATCGAAATTGGAATGAAAATTTGAATCCATAGAGAAGAATAGGGATCGAGTTCTATATAAATTGAACCATTTCCATTCCATCCCGGAATCGGAATCGGAATGAGACTCCATCTAATCAAACGGTTGGAATGAGAGTCACTTATTCCGATTTTGATTTCAAATCTCTACTTTCCCCAACCAAATACTCCCTAATAAGTTTTGGAAGAGAGAAGTCAATCCTGAACAATAGGGGCTGACCCTTGAATGTCCATGAGCCTAAACAAAAGATAGTTAATTCTTGAAAGTTTTAGGAGTCGATCAAGTATCATGGGTCAACCCTAGGGTTATCTAGGTCGACCCCATAATGGTTTCGGAGTAAAGATACAGGACAATGAAAAATAACATATTTATGAGTCGATCCTAGATTTTAACAAGTCAACTTCAATAATATAAGAGTTGACTCCATTGAAGCTGACTCCACATTAAGTAGAGTCAATCTAGAATAATCTCAATATAAAGATAGAAAGCAGTAAAAAATGATATGTTCATGTGTTGACCCCGAAATGGATAGAATTGATTGGCTTAGTAAAAAGCCTTCCCAAAATTACTTTGAATGGGCAAGTCCGTTCAGCGTAGCCTTCTCTCTTTTCCGGTAATTCTGCAGGACATCTCTTGTCCATGATAGGTTTCCCAGAGACATCTATTAGGATTGTGGTTGCACTTTAGCAGACAGACCTTTAATGCATGATCGGACACTACTTCGAATTTGAAAAAAAAAAAGGCTTTTAACGATACTAGATGTTGTCGTCAAAAGCCACGGTACTCGTATCACTAGAAGTTTTTTGAGTACGAGATGTTGGCTGCCGCAAGGTTGTCACGTATGTTGCTATCGGCTCAAATTTTCAAGATGTCAAAATGGATGAGTTGCCAAAGCTTAAAGATTTCCATAATGGCTTTTTATCATCACAAAACATGCTTGCTTTTGCGATGAGAAATCTAGTCACCAAATGGTACATATGTTGCCATGCAAGATACACGTTACATGGCTGGATATCATTATCATGAATGGTGATGAGGTTTTATTATTTGTTGACAACATGAGATGATCATGTAAGTCAGGGGCGGCTGAAGAGCAAGACCACCAAAGTCCTTATTTTAGGCCTCCTTTGCTCGAAAGCCCCCAAACCCTCCACCGTGTCCACCCGTGAAAGGCCTCGAGGCAGGCGAGGGCTGGGCGACACAGCCACACAGGCGAAGAGGCACCGGGAGTGACCGGCTTTCCACCTTTCATGTTCCCAACATCGAGCCCGTCATAGGTGACCCGCCCTGTTGATGGAGAGAATGGAGACCCATCCTGACGGCAGCGGAGGACTTGAGAGGCATCTCCGATGAGGTTCCAGTGGATTTGAGGGACGAGAGTTGGGCGACACAGGCAAGGAGGCACCGACAGCGACCGACTTTTTCTTTTCCGATGTTGAGCCTGTCACAGACTCACAGGCAACCCGCGGCCTGCCCTGTCGATAGAGAGGAATGGATGGGACCCATCCTGACGGCAGCGGAGGCCTTGAGAGGTATCTTCGGCTAGGTTCCAGCAGCTTTGAGGGGCGAGGGCTGGGCAACATGGGCCGAGGAGGCATCGGCTTTCCCATTCAGCCATTCCTAACGCCGAGCCCATCACAGGCGATCTGCCCCATCGATGGAGAGGATGGGGACCCGCCCTGACGGCAGCGGAGGCCTTAAGAGGCATCTCCGATGAGGTTCCGATGGGCTTTAGGTTTGAGTCTCCATGCGGCTGTGGGGGGAGTCAGGGAGGCACCGACTTTTCCATTCCCAAGTCGGCAGACGCAATACGTATGCCATATGGCATGATGGTCTGTTGGGAGATAAATACAGTGGCGTGACTGTCAGTTAGAAAAGATAAACGCACTGAAGAGGTTAGTTGATGCTTCTATAGTTCTATCGATGCCCACAGCCCCATATTCTCTCACTTGCCAATTCCCGATGATACACAATGGCTATTTACTATTCTATAAAATTAAGTCATTTTTAATTATTCTTTTCTTATTTGTTTACTCTTCTCTTGATAGCAAGTTCTAACTCATTTTCTGTGCTCCAATATAAAATAAATAATTAATTATTCATCTCATTTGCAATTAGCATTCAATAATTGGATACTATAGTTCTAACTTTTATAAATTTTTATTTAATTTAAATTTATATTATATTATTATATTACCTCTATTTTATTTAATAGTTGATTCATTGAGTTAGAAATTTTAATTGTTGATCTTGTATTAGCTATTTAAAAAATATGAAATAATTATAATAGCCAATAGATATACTCAATCATATAAAAAGACTCGACTCTTTTTCAAATATATATATTATTTTTAAAATAATATTAATAATTTCAACAAGTGTTACTTTGACAGAAAGAAGTTTTTCAAAACTAAAATTAATAAAATCTTACTTAAGATCAATAATGTCTTAAGAAAGATTAAATAGATTGGTTATATTATCAATTGAAAAAAAATATTAAAAAATTTTGATTATAAAAATTTAATTAAAAATTTTGCATCTCAACAAACTAAAAAAAAATAAAATTTTAATAAAAAATTTATATAAATTTTAATAAAAAAAACTAATTTTAATATTTAGTTTTAGGCCCCCATATGTGTTGAGCCGCCCCCGATGTAAGTCCTCATTTGGTGAAACATAAATTTTCATCACTTTTTTATTTTTTTCGAGGGAACCTAAATTTTTATCGCTAAAATTTTTTTGATGCTAAAATTGATATTGCCACTAAAGCTCAATAGCTCCCATGATGGATTTTTTTTTTTTTTTTGGCTCACAAAACATGCTTCTTTTCATGACAAGAAATCCACCAACTGAAACGTATGCAGTTATTAGCAATGTAAAGTAGTCATCTACATGACACAGTATTAGTGATGTGGTTTTGTTATTAAGTGACAACACGTATAACGTCATCATAATAGTTCCATTTTGGTGACGACATATATCTCCATTTCTAAACCTTTCACAATGACATAATGGATGTTCTCTATAGAGGTTAAAGGTAACGTAATAGCTTTTTGTGATCACATAACACGATTTTTCATGACGAGAATCTTGCCACTAAAAGGTATATATTTAAGTAAAATAGGCATTTCCGCATAACATTTGGTGATAATATGACATCATCACCAAAGTCCTTATTTGGTGACAACATTGTTGTCAAAACAGTATTTTCATTGATAAACCCCGACCAAAAGCCTGCCATGCGCCAGATTCGGTCAGGGGTTTCACACAGCATATCTAAAATAGTTGGTTTTTCGTGACCCAGATTAATTCTTTTTCACAAGGATATTTTATAATAAATTAGCTCAAATCTAGACCTGAACCACTATCCAATAACTAAACATAGGTTTTGGCCTCTGAACCACAAATCATTAACTATAATATTTATGTGATAAAATATATTTATTCTAAAACTTTTTGCCATATATTATTGAGATTTCCTTAAACAAAGCTAAAGTCAAGACTCCAGAGTAATCAGATCTGTTCTTGTCATCCTAAAACTCTCTACTCTTACACGTTGAAATGAGTATATAAATAAATTTTGGAATCATACTTATTCTAGTTTTTCTTATTGTTAGAAGAATAGTAGTTATACTTTCTCGAAGTCTAGCATTTTTTAACAATACAAAATTATAGATATCATATAAGTAACCTCTTTATTCATGAAATACATTATTGTTAAAATTGTTCAATTTTTAGTCATTGAAGTAGATAATGTATTAGTAAGTATACATATTTTTCATATATACATGTAATAGCTTTTCTTATTGTTAGAAGCAAGTAACTATACTTTTCAAAATCCAGCTATCTTTAAACAGTATAAAATTTTAGATATCATATAAGTAACCTCTTCATTTGAATCATGTAATTGTTGAAAATGTTCCATTTTTAGTATTTGAAGTAGATAATTTATCAGTAACTATGCATATTGAATACATTACATTCGTATATTTTTCTGCAAGCCAAAGCAAAGTTCCACCGAGAGGACGCACGTAAGGCAAGGGCATCTATGTGATGGATCATAACATTATAGTGTCATAAGATTTTTCTTTTCTTATATATATATATGTAATCCCTTCATTTTTGAAAGCTGTAATTGACAAAAATGTTCAATTTTTAGTATTTGAAGTAGATAATTTATTGATAGCTAAACAAATTAATTACATTACATTTAATATATTTTTCTGCAAGCCAAAAGCAAGTTCAACTAAGAGGACCCAGGTAAAGCAAGGGCATCTACGAGATTGATCATAACAGTTACATACATATGCACATACATATATACACACATACATATGTATCTATGTGTGTATGTATGTATGTATGTATACATATACATATACCTTTTTCTTGAACTAATGATATATTCTTCCACAAAAGTGCAACCACTTAATCACAAACAACTCATTCACATAACCAAGGTGAATCATCAATCGCTGACAAGTTCCTAAAAAGGTAAGTTCTATCAAAATACTAAGTGATCAAGTTAAACAATTAAGTCAAACTTCTGGATAACCAATCACAAAAGGACCTCCGGATCCAAGAGGATGACCTGCATCAAAGTCTTCTTATTCTCAAATTCCAAGAATTCAAATTAAGCTTCTTGGAATGGTGCACATCCTAAACAAGTATTTTGGGAATTGCATTGACAAAGTATATATGCATAGATTCAAGATATAACCATTACCCACTTTTATGACTACAAAGGCTGATGGTGGCCTTAAATTCATTTCAGACCCCTTTTCCCTAGCCTCTGAAAGGAGGTCATTCATTTTGGCATGTTTTGCCATTCTTATAGTCATTTTTTTAAAAATCCCTAACTAGCAGTTGATGCCTGCAATAATTTCTAACATAGTTAAGAGAAGAATAGAATCAACTTCTATCTTTCTTATTATTTTTCTTTTCTTGTGCATTGTCTACATAAGTATAATTTTTTTATTCAACGCAGGCGCTAAGAAAAGAGATGCCAACCAGCCAACCTAACTTCCAAATGAGTCCATCACCCAATTCACAAAAGTTTGAATTATAATACTCGAGAACACTTAATAGACAATATCTACAGTACTCTAATAAATTGCCTTCTCTCCTTCAAGGTATTTCTACAACACCTCTCTTGTGTGTAATAGTCTCCAAGAAACATATCTATTAGGATTATGCTAGGATATACACCTCTTTAATTCACCTTGAAAATTACATTCTTTGGTGGATGATCAAATCTGCAAGAAAATTGCTTTTAGCGACATTAGAAGTTGTCACCAAAAATCAAAGTTTTTCCGCTTAAAGGTTTGGTGACAATTTGGTGACAAGATGTAATTGGTTCTCAATAAGTGGTCTAAAAAAATCATCAAACTCGATGTGAACAATTGTCACTACTGTGAGGAGCGGACATAGTCCATGAGCAGGATCCGCTACATCAAAAGATCAAATTATATGCCAAATTTTTAGAGTCCATAACTTACTTATACAAGCCTGATTGAGGTGCTCTTTTTTGAACTCATGTAACTTATTCTATGACATGGTGCGCCTCATAAAGGGTGTGGTGCATCGAATCATCAAGACTAGATTCGAGTATTTCAACCCTAAAATAGGCTTATTAAAGTAAATTTTTTTAGAAATATTGTCAAATCGCATATTTGAGTATTAACTGCTTCTTGATTAATAGGTATATTTTTCGAAACTACTAATTATATAAGTTGTTTAATCCATCTAACGAGCGAAAACATATAAGCACCATACTCCTTATTCAAACCATGAATCAGTAGTCTATGTCATTTATTTTCATCATATCAAGAATTTTCATCAAGCATGCCAAGATCATCAATCAATTTCTTCCTTTAAGAAAATACTTGGAGATTATCAAATTACCTAATTTGAGAGTACAAATCTCATCATCCAAAATTAAAGCTAGTCCTTATTAGACATTGAGAGTATAGCTTCAAGAATATTCTATGCTCTCTTCAGCTTCCTATATTTTGAATATGCTGATGATTATCTTCATCCACTTGAATTTAAAAAAAAATGCATATCCTTTCCGGTTTTAATCTTTCTCTTTCTTTGCCTCTATATTATCAAGTGTTTCCGGTGGATCCGAGCTAGGATTCACCAACCAAGGGTGTGAACAGCTGCCACATACTTACTAGGAACTTCTCTATAAGTATGTAAGGCATTCTATCTATCGTATAATCTAATATAATTTAAAAAATAATACACTTAAACAGTGGTATTTATCAAAAATAACTTACTCTTATGCTTACGTTTTAAAATTTTAATATTTAAATAATTGACAGAGCATCAACATATAACATATTAATTTACACTAAATAACCCAAGAAACTATCTACCATCTATTGGTCAGCGTTGCCTCTATATACACCCCAAAAGGCCAATATGCGCTTCCAAAACTTGATTCCCTAGATCAAAAAATATATGTGAAGATCACAGCTCCATAGTTTAGAAGGATATGTCTGTACCAGTAACTATATGATAATCAATTTTGACAATTTTTATATGCTATCATAATGTACTTCCTTTCAATACTATACACAGCAGGAACAGATCTCTAAAACCAAAAGAACGTAAATTATCCAAGTCTCAAGATCATATCAGGCATGTATTCATACACTGATACACATTTCTATACACATACTTAGATCCGAGTATACAGTTTGCAATTTCTACTCTCCAATCAATGACTACATCCATATTTAACCTGTGCAGCATAGGTCATACCTTACTTATTACCCCCATGGTGAGTTGCCGAACTTAACCCCAAATATCAACATAATTTGTTGAGATCCAGACCCAGCCTGGCCTGCCTTCCAAGTCAAAGGTCAACCCCTTACTTGGGCTTCAGGAGTTATGCTGGATCATGGGTTTCCAGGTGAGAATATGAATAATTAAATATTTCTGACTGTCTGGGCATGTACATTATTCTATTAAGTTTATGTATCAGCAACAATTGTCAAATAAGAATATAAATACATCAAATAGCAACAAACAGTAGAAGAAAAATAAAAAAATTTGGGCCAAGTTGGCTTTAACCATCATGTCCAAGCCTGGCCCATTTATTAAACAAATCTATTTCCCAGACTTGGCCGAGCATGTGGAGTCTAAAAATTTGTCCTCAGGCTGTCCAAAAGGTTTTGGGCTTCAGCAGGCCAAGCAGGGCCGCCCAACAAACAGGCAACGTTTAATATTATTAGAAGGAGAAATTCTTTGTGCACCATGAGCGGTGCAGAACATCCGCACCATTTGTGGTGAATGGCTCACATGCAGGGCCAGAGTGCGGCACATAAAAAATATTTTTTTTTCTTTCTATCCTGTATATGAGTCAATCATCATGGATGATACGTGCGGTTCTGCATCGTCCATGGTGTTTAAAGAATTTCACTTATTAGAAAAAAAAATAGATAATGTTGAAGAAACTTTAACAAGAGATCACATTCGAAGAAAAGCCCAGGTGCCATGGCAAAAAAACATCCGGCGATAATGAGTGTTGGAAAATTAATAATAAGCAAAAGATATATAAAATAAATTATATATAATTTTTTTTAAATAATAAAATATTAAATTGAGAAGATTAAAGAGTGATCTAAAATCGAGGCACATCTAAAAACGCTATCTTAGAACCGATATCGCCTCCTACGTACAAAGCTATTGGCTGCTGCTCCTAAAGATCATTCGGTAGATGACTACTTATTTTTCTCCGTCAACACGACACCAAGAAGGCTGGATACAAACTTAAGAAGCCTTCGGAGCCCAGCAAAATAGGAGAATAAGACAATAGAATCTTTTGTATATGATTTTCCTCCCATTCTAACCAATATATACAGTAACTACAACAGAGAAAAGTTCGGAATCTTTTTTTTGGCAACGGCTTTTTGTAATCCCCAGCTGCTTTTGCCGGGATTTGAGGTGAATGGAAGTGGCAACCAGCAAGTAGCCTACAGCCTATAGCCTCTAGAGGTTGTGTGCAGAAATGATGAGATTGCCCACGCTAGTCTGGTCAGCTAAAAGGAAAAGCTTATTGGAAAATTTATATAAATTACGTTCCATTTTATTTAGTTTTCTTTTTTCTCGCTGAACATAGCCCTCCACAAATTTACGGTATGGTACTACTTTGATCGACTAAAGAAGGCTCCAATTTATACCAAAAAAAAAAAAAAAGGAAAGAAAGGCTCCAATTCACTTACCGGTAAATCTCTTGATAATCAAATTTACTAGGAGTTAGATTCCTTATTTAAATTTTGTGGACAATTATCAATATAGTGTCCAATCTTCTGATAGATTTTACATTTTCTTATCTGACAATTGACTATGTAGTAACCAGGCATGTGACAATACTTACAAACTATCTAATCTACAACAATTTGTAGAAGTGTACTAAGAACAGCCTTTGTGCTTGGATTTGAGTAAGCCAAGTCTTGCTTTTTCGAAGATAAGTTTAGACACAACAGATTCAAGAGATGGCAAGATACCATGATGAAGAAGTGGTGGCCTTACTGGTTCAAAATCATCTCTAAGAGCTCTTTAGAAAGCAAATTTTTCAACATTATTGTTATGCCATACTGAGGCTTAGATTATGTTAACTAATCCCACATAGCATGCATTTTAGAAAGAAACTCATGAACAGATCCTATCTAGGTTCTTGGTTCATGTGGTGTAGGTAAACAACAGTTGATACTAATGGACGATAATCGCGATGGAATACCTCTTAGCCAAGAAATCCCAAAGCTCCTTGCTTGTTCCAAATTAACCAAACTAAAGATGAATGGAAGGAAACAAAGTAATCCTGGACAAAAGGAAGCTCCATAACAACCTTCCTAATAGAAGGAGTCAAATAAGGAAGCTCCAATAAATAAATTACTCTCAAGTCTTTTGGATAATCTCATTAGATCTTGTCTTACATGGGCAATCAAATGGAATAAAATATCATTAATGATTAAAAAAAAATATTCACAAGTTACATAAAGCAAGGTATAAATGATAAAATTAAAAAATATATATTAATAAGATCACTATTTATTTAAAATTTTAAATCACAAAAGAATTACTAAATCCAACAATAAGCACCTCCTCCTGGGGATGGGAAATTCCTAAATGAACTCTACTCACCTTCCCTATGCGCCATGCCGACCCCCTCACGCGGGCTTCTGTCAAACAACTCATCTAACCGGGCTTTCTCTAAGGCTTGTGCATGTCGAAGGTGAATGCATGGTGGCCTTTATATGATGAGAGCTGCATCGATTCTGCCCTTGGGGCCTTTGCTCCCCCTTCCCAAGGGGGAGGGAGAGGGAAAGAGGGGCCTCTCCCTCTCGCTCTCCCCGGGGGAAGGGAAAGAATCGTCAAGGAGGAGCTTCCACTGCATTGACCCACAGGCAAAAGAGTACATGGATCTTATCCAAAAAAAATTTAAAAAAAAAAAAAGAGAGAGAGTATATGGATCAGCACAAGGGACCGTTTGCTTCCCCTGGCCCCTAATCCTCTCCCTGGGGAGCAGGAAACAGGGGCCTTTTCCTCTCCCCACGGAGAGGGGCAGAGTTGTCACGGAGGAGCCTTCACTAAAAGGTGGTCCCACTGGAAAAAGAGTACATGATCGTGGCAAGGGACCGTTGCTTCCTGCGGGTTCCCTAATCCTCTCGGGCACATCCTGAATCGTTCAGCTCATAATTTGATACCCTCCCGACGAAAGGCGATTCAGTGAAAGATAAATGAAAAAAGGAAGAAAAAAAAAAAAAAAATTTCAAACATTTTATAGTAAAAAAAGTTCACAAATAATATGATAAAAATATGCTATGATTTTTTATTTAAAAATCGAGGAAGATTTATCAATATTATAACTATTTAAATCAAAATATTTCGGAATTCACCATCCAAGACTCGAATCTAGAATATCTATTAGCTAGGTGCAGGGTTTAACTAGTACAGTAAGTTTCAAGGAGCACTAAAATTTTACTTTATATAGAAATTATGTAAAAAATTAAAAAAAAAAAATTGAAACAAAAATATCCTGCTTCCAACCGATGATGCTTTGGAAGCAGACTGGACCGGTTGGTAGAACTGATTGGACCCTCAACTAGTCTAGTCATCCAATCCAAATGACCCTCTAAGATCGGATTCAGATAAAAATCAAACTAGTTTTATAATAGTATTTAAACTCGTGGTTGAATTGCCAACTCATTCAAACTGCTCTCGATTCGAGCATACTGGCTAGTTTTTTCAAAAAATGTACTAAAAGAGAGACGATCCCAAATTGAGCTGTTCCACTATCCCACAATTCCTCCTTGTCATCTTTGATCCTCCTCTTCGATGCAGGTGTAGCCGAAGAATGGCCAATGACCAGATACTAGCTAACCACCATTAGCACTCAGGACCTCTAGTAAGAACCCATCAGTTTTTTCCTTTCCCGCTCCTTTCTTATTTCCTACTCTCACCAGGCACCTCTCCCTCATTCGATCTCAATGTATGGATGGCAGAAAGTGGCAAGACCTCATTCATCATGGATCGTTGGAGGGTAGTAGCCTCAATGGTGGGCAAATCGACAAAGGCTCCTAACCTCGATAGCAAGCAAACCAATGTTTATGGATGATTTCACCAATCAGTTGAAGTGGTCTATGCTTGATTAAATACATCTTGCTGAGCCTCTCAAACCATGGAGATCGCTTAAAGGCAAGAGGAGATTTTCTGTTAGCAATCACCTATGAAAGCATCCTTATTGTTTGTTTTAGTTTTAGATTCCGTCATAAAGAAGATAGTCATCCTCATCCTTCCATAGTGGTGCCTGTGTGATGAATATCAACTCCTTAGCCTAGAGAACTATGTTATCATTAAGAAAAAAAATGCTATAAGTCGCGAGTTTTCTATTTCATCTCCCATGTCTCTAGAAGTGAACAAGGATGGTGATAAAGGGGCACTCGATGATTCTGGTTGGAGCTTTGATTAGGTATTTATTTGTAAGACGATCACTCTATGGGCCGCGGATTATTGCTACAGGAATTAAGAGGCCAAGGTTTTGGAACAAGGAAGCTCTGAGAAGAAGATGACCAAGCCATAAAGGGCTAACCCATCCACTACCAAGAATCCTAGTGCATAAGTCTCATGCCATTGTAGGATTTGGAGGAGGTCAAATACATGTAGCCTTACTTCTTTGTGTGGAGATATTATTTTATGTAGAAGTGGCAATCGGGTCGGATCGATCATAAATGGATCAAGTCAAATACGGATCAGATCATAAAACATCAAAACTGAATCCGACCTATTTATTAAACAGATCAGATTTTCAAATCTAAAGCAGACCCATTTAATAAACAGGTTATCCAATCCGACCCGTTTAATCCATTTAATCGATCCGACCCAACCCGTTTAACCTGTTTATCGTTTAACTTGTTTATTAGATGAATAACTTATTTAACCGACCCAACCTAACCCATTTAACCTGTTTATTATTGTATGCTATGATTTCTATTGGAAAAAATAAAGATTAAGATGAATTCAATTTTTTGAGAATAACCAAGGTGAACTAAATGATAAAAATACTTAGAACATCAAAGAAGGGAAGAGAAAGCTCAGATTTAGTATTTAATCTACAACTAAATCAAAACAACAACAATCGGTTATCTGTAGAAAAAAGCCGTCCAAAATTATTACTGCTCGAAATAATTGAATTAGCAAAAAGATATCCCAAAATCCTCATAGCCTCCATATACAAACCTTAAAGCAAACCTCCATAGTGCACATAGGCCATTGTGCACATTTTGACAATCAATATAAAAAATAAAAATAAAAAAAATACAAAATAGTAACCTACAAGCATGATAAAAATTTGAGAATACAAAAAAATACAAAATATAAAAATAGTAACCATTTTATCTCTAATCTACACTGCTGAATATTTAAACATCAAATTATAGATGAAAATCCAATTCTCATATCAAATATAAACAAACAACAACTACAACAATAAAAACAACGAAGGAAAATGGACAAAACATTAGAAAGCAGCTACAAGCTAAAATGAGCACTATCATGATAGATTGAACCTGCTTTTTATGATACACAGAAAGTGATAGAATAAACAATAATACCAAAATATTAATCACACCACAAATCTGTCAAGGTATTAACTCTTTCCCACATCCTAGTAACTGAAGCACGGTATACATACATCTAACCTTCACATATAAAGCAAGCCGATCGAATTTTCAAAGCATAATCACTGCACATGCTGATAATCACGAAAAAAATAAATTTAAAAATTTAAAAACCCTAGATTAAGGATTAAGAAAAGTATACCTTGAGGAAGATTAAGGAAGTATGGAAGGAAAAAAAGGTCAAAAGGGAAAAAAAATCTAGATCTTAAACGGCCAATATCCCTCAGCGACGGTCATTGGGAAAGAAAGTAGCAACCAAACAACCACCAAAAGAGAAAAAGGGAAAAACTTCTAGATGGCCAAATCTCGAGAGGCCAAGCCGCTAAGATGCCAAGCATCACAAGCCCTCAAGGACTGGCGACGAAGGAGGACCGTCATTGAAGGAGGAAACCAGAGGAAACCACGGGAGGGGAGGGGCTTCACAGTTTATCCGACCATCATTGGAAAGGAAACTGCAAGCACCGACCATCAAAGGAAGAATAGAGGAGCCCCAACCACCATTGGGAGGAAGCATCGATCGAAAGAGAAGTGGAGGAGCGAAGGAGGAAACTTTAGATCTAGAAGTTGGGGATGGAAGGAAAAATAAAAGAGCAGATACCAGAGAGGCAGAGCCGCAGAGCGAACGAGCGAATGCCAAAGAGTTTCAATTTTCCTTAAGGATTTTAGCTTTTATATTTAGTGGGCAGCAGGTTTACGGGTTACAATCCGATCTGATCCGACCTAACTCATTTATTAAACGGGTTAAATGGATCAACTGTTTGAAACCTTAATCCGATCCGATTATTAAATAAATTAAACAGGTCGATCCATTTATAATCTGAATCCGTTTAATCCAAATTCAAATCTTTTTAAGGTGAGTCGAATGCAGATTGGATTGACAGATCGGATTGAGTTTTGCCACTCCTATTTTTATATTTCCAACACATGATACTGGAGTCATAATGGAGCAAACTTATAGTTGTATCAAGGCACCCTTATCAACCTATCTACTACAAAGATGATTTAATCTAAGTCGGTACAGAGGACATGCAAGGGACAATAGAGGACGTGTTGAGTGTTGGTAGGGGCAGAATTATCCTTAGAATTGGGGTATGGTTCTTTTCAAAAAAGATTTTGATTAAAAATTATTTTTCAATGTTATGAGAATTAGATAGACTGAAAGAAGATAAAGTTGATGTATAAATCAAAATCTACCTATTATAAAATTTTAGTATTTGTTGCGGCCAATCTCCTTATCGTCTGGTCGCCGGGAACGAGCGCCTGCAAAAGAAGTCCGCACTGACCGGAGGTGGCTCCGACAGAGACCCTCCGACGGTCAAGTCAGAGAGGAGACTAGGCTACAGTAGACAAGAATTAAGGGACTCAACGAGAGAGTGTGAGAGAGAGAGAGGAGGAGGAGAGATTCAAGGGGTTCGAAAGGACCTCCAAGCACTGTTGCCTTCCCCGATATATATAGTGGAGCGCAGTATAGCGCCGTCATTAATGACGCAGACAATGGAAGAATTGTCAAATCGTCGAGGACTGTCAGAGCCACCGTGAGGTTGCCAAATCACCGTGGGGCTGTCAAATCACTAGGGTTGACCCATGCCTTAGGTGGGATAATGCCCCAAGGCGGCTGTGCCGCATGCCGGTGTCAGGACTGACAGCCTCCAGCAGTCGTACGGCGTTTGGAGGAGCCGACCGACTATAGGTCGGCGGCTGGTTGAGGGGCATCGGACGGAAGTCTGGAAACCTTCCGACAGTCCGTCGGGCGCGTTGTGGGAGTCGGACATCGGGCTTCATAGTTCGATCGATCGAGAGCGAAGAGGGTCTGCCCGATCGATGCATATTCGATCGGTCGGCGATGGCTGTCGTCGATCGGCAGAGTCGGGCGTCGGTCATGTAGGCCCGATGATGAGTCGGCGTGAGTGGGGTCGGTCGGTATACCCCAACAGTTGCCCCCCTCCACTCCTGAGTCGGATGGTGCGCTGGCCAATGTCTTTGTATGGGCGGCAGCATCGGGCGAAAAAAGTGGATTCCCATCGCATTAAGTCCCGAATCTGACAACCGCACCGCTGGCTGATCCGGTGTCAGGCGTCTCATGAGTGCTAGGCGATTCGTCGGTGTCAGACGTCCTATCGATGTCAGATGTCCCGTCGGTGTCAGACGTCCTGTCGGTGTCAGACATCCTGTCGATGTCAGACGTCCTGCCACGTTGGGAACGGAAACCATCGTTCCCGCCGCCCCTTCGGGGATGCGAAACGTCACGGCCTCCTCGCCACATGGCAGGTGGCCATTGGGCCGGATCCATTTGAGCGGATGGAGGTGACGTGGCTCGATCTGAGGATGGGTGCGTCGAACCGTCGGGCTGGAAGATGGTCCGGATGTCGCCACATGGCGCGATCTGGGAGTTCCTCGTTGGTCGTACTTCCATATCTGCCGTCGGGGGGCACTATATATACATGGTCGCCTGCGTTCAGATTTCCACTTTCCCCATTTACTGTCGAGACTCTGCCCGTGCGGTCCCCAGCTCCAGGTAACCGTCTCTGTTTCTCCCCCCCTTTGGAGGTCCCTTTTCTTTTCCCAGGGGCCTGCCGTCGTAGCCCGTCTTCTTCCCACTTTCTGCTCTTTGTTCTGGTCCATGACTAGAACATCTTCAAGAGGAGGTCGGTCAGGGGACCCGACTGACGATCCTCGGTCGACCCCGGAGGTGGAGGTCTCTTCACTTTCGGGGCCGAACGTCGATCGGCTCCGGGAGCAATATTGTATCCCGGAGCAATTTCGGCTGTTCGCCCCTGGTGCCAACGGTCGGGTCAACAGTCCGCCCGAGGGCCAGGTGGCCTTCTACGTCGAGGACCTCCGGGCCGGACTTCGCTTCTCGGTCTCGGAGTTTATCCGGAACGTCCTTGACTATTACGGACTATGTCCGGCACAACTTGTGCCGAACTCGGTTCGGCTAATAGTCAGTTTTGCCCTACTGTGTCGGCTTTTGCCGACCATCCCTCAGATCTCGCTCTTCCGAGCATTTTTTATCCTCCGACCCCATCCTAAAGCCCGAGGGTAGTGGTACTTTAACCCTCAGAAGGGGCTTTCTTTCATCATCGGTCTTCCATCGTCCATTCATGGATGGAAGAACCAATTCTTTGTTGTCTCTTCTTCCATTCCTTGGGGGTTCCCTGCCCGTTGGGAGAACCCCCGAACCCATCCGAACAAGAACAGTCGGGTGGAAGTTGGGGATCGGGAAGACTTCCACCGCCTAAAAGATATTTTGGTGCCAAAGCAGAGGGAGCTCGTCATCGAGCAGGCCCTGTACGACGCCGGTCTCTGTCCGGTCTCTCGCTTAGGTTCGCTTTCTGTTTTCCCCCTCCTTTCTTTCTTCCTTTCTTTTTGGGTGCTGACCATCTATCGTCGTCTGCAGATATGCCGCCGAGGGGGAGACTGACAGCGGCCAACGTTCGGCAGTATGCCGTGCAGAAGAGACCGGCGCAAGGGGCCGGACCATCGTGGCCTCCTAAGAGGCCTCAAGTGGCTCCACCGAGCGAGCCGGCTGGGGTAGAGGCGGAGCCCGTTATCACGCTGTTGGTGCCGACGGTGTTCGTCGAAGTCCCGTCCGAGGGACCATCGGCCGAGGGGGCAGCCTCGCTCGAAGGAAGGGCGGCTGAGGGATCGATCGATGACGTGCCGGCTGCTCAGCCGACGGAGGAGGATCGGGAGGAGGAGGCACGCGAGCCCGAGCAACCCGCGTCTACCACTGCCGCACCTTCGGGGGATACTCGGTCGGGCTCAAGCATGCCATCCTTCTCCGACATCAGGGCCAGGATGTCCGCCCGAGGGAAGGCCCCGATGGCGCCCGGTGATGAAGGAAGGTCGGCCGGTGGTGGGGCGTCGACCGACTCTCCACTGCCCGACAGAGTGTCAGCCCTGGCCAACCACGACTTGGCCAGGAGGCTATGCCAGGCGCTCCTTCTCCCAGCCGACGTCGAGGCGATGAAGAATCAGTGTGTCTCCGACATGCTGTCTTCATTCTACCCGACTATGATCCGGGTAAGTCTTCTTTCTCTCTGTTCTCACTACCGTTTGCTGTAAGTTCGGTCTTCTGACGGTCGGCTTTGTTTTGTGCAGCTGGTTTATAATATATCCGAGCTGGAGGCCGGATATCAAAAATTCGGCGACATTCGTGCGGCTTGGAAAGACAAGGCCGCGGCTGTCGAAGCCGACAAAGTCATACTGGTCGACCAGCTGCAGCAGTCGGTCGACCGGGAGGCCCGACTTGAGGGGAAGATCTCTCGTCTCACTGATGAGGTCTCCTGACTCACAGGCGTCTTGGCGACTTTGGAGTCCGAGCTGCAGTCGGCCCGTGACGACGCCAAGAAGAAGTCCCGAACCATTCGTCGGCTGCGTCACGAGAGGGACAGCTTCGATAAGGAGCTCAGGGCCGAATGCGAGCAGCTCCGAGTAAGCCTCGGGAACCTCGCTAAGGCCGAAGAAAGTCTGTTCACCGCTCAGGCCGACGCAGATATTGCGAGGGCGGAAGCGGAGGGTCTCCGTCGGAGCCATCTCCGGTCAGTGCGGACTTCTTTTGCAGGCGCTCGTTCCCGGCGACCAGGCGACGAGGGGATTGGCCGCAACAGTATTGTTAATGATTATTTATAAATCAATTTTTTTTGATCTAGTCCAAATAGAATTAAGAAAAAAAATTTAACCCAAATTATGCAAACATAAGCCTTCTAGAAACTAAAAATAGAAATCCGATCTGAATTTTATATAGGCAAATCTTACTATTATAAATAGAAACTATATATATCATAAATTGTGAAGAATCGATGAAAAAAATAAGACTTAAGCTCTATTTTTATAATTTTTTTTAATTTTTTTTGAAAGATTCAAGTTGAGTCGGTTGTAAAAGTTCCTCCTCCTCAATTAGATCACAAGATTTTTAAACTATCAAATTAATGACTATTAAATTGAATATTTCTCTGATCACGCAATGTTATAAAGTTAAAAGCAACCTGCCTCGAGAGAACATCATCCTTGTACCAACCCAAAACATTTTCTGACTTTGTAGCTTACTGGTTCAGTTTATCTTTCACACAAAAAAAAAAAAGGGGCAAAAAAAGACTGTAATTGCTTTATTGGCATCCCTTGACGGAGGCGCTTGCATTCCTAGCATCCAATCGTAATGGAATTTAGAGGTACTAACAAATAGCTTTTTAATATATCAATCACATACGACAGACAACCCCCTAGCATCTGTTGTTCCGGTCATCACAAACTCCAACTCCACAATGACATAGATTTTTGATCTTTAAAATAGTTCTCTCTCTTTTAGTTCTGGTCTATGTTGTTTTTTTTTTTTTTTTTTGATAAATATATAGGTCTATGTTGGTTAACTTGAGCCTCAGACTCTATGTATTAGAGTTTGTGATGGTGACGTTACACCATTTAGTTGGAGAGAGGAGGGGACATTTTTTTCGGTAAATATATGAGAAGGTGCCAAACTCATTATTTAGATTTTTATTTTTTTACTATTATTGTTTAAACTAATAAGTGCATGTTGTAGATTCTCAATAATGCATTTCATCGACATCTAAAATTATATCATTCTGTATGATATCATAGCCATAAATTTTGAGATCGGTGATTCGTATGTAAAAATTTATTGTATGCTAATGCAAGAAGATGGATTTTTGTTTTTGTGGATGATCATGATTGATTCTACTACCACTTCTCTCGTTAGGATAGAAAATTGAAAAGTACAAATTATACTTATTGCAACTTCTGTATCAAGCCTTATTTCATTGGATAAAATTTAAGGAGGATCGATGGATGTGAAACCCACACCAATGATTGGCCCAGAGCCCCACGAGGCATGCTTTAAAGCGGAGCCATCGCATGGGGAGAGAAATTGCGGAGGCACCACGTGCCTCGCTTCGGAAGGCAAGAAAAGCAACGTTCTCGTGCGAAAGGAAGAAAAAATTGAATGAGAAAGAAGAAGAAGAAGAAGAACCCATTCTTCATTCTTCCCCATCTTGACCCACCGGTCTCCATCATGCTCCGCTATTTCTCCCACATCGCAACCGGTGCTCCCTCGCTCTCTATCTCGTTCTTTCTCTCTCTTTCTCTCACTTATATTTTCTCGCTCAGTCAATCCTATGCTCTCTATCTCCCTCTTTTGCCTCTTCTCCCTCCCATGATCAGATCCCTCTCCTCCTACGCATTTAGTCCCTCTCCTTCCATCACATTTGGGGCTTTTCAATAGTCTCCTTTTCCTCCTCACACTAGGAAAGCCTTTTGTCCCCTTCTCTTTGATTTCTTTCTCTTGAAAGAACTTTACAAAGGAGTTTGGCTTAGGGCGTTGTCATCTCCTTTCCCAAGGCGGCTAGCAGCCGGCGGCTGTGCCACAAGTGATGGCTAGGTGGAGGGCCAACTCCTATTTTCCACGTGTTTATATGGAATAAGAATAGAAAAAGTAAAGAAGAAAAAAAATAAAAAATAAAAAATAAAGATGAAGATGAAGGAAGACTGGGAGGGCATAATCTATTGAAAGAAAGCATGGCCCTTACCTTATTTCTGTTTGAGGAATCCTCGAGAGTTTTATCAAATAGAGAAGTGTTTAAATTATAGTTTTGATAAACTTCAGATTTATTGAAATAATATGATAAAGATAAGATAAAAAAATTTGACTTACTAAGAATCTGGTTGGATTAGCTTGTTAAATTACGATGCAGATGAAGGAGAAAATCTAAAAGTATATAATCATTATCTTAAGACAAATTTTCAAATCTTGTTCTAATATTTATCAGAAATTCTATCCTAAGATACGATTAAAATATCCTCTTGGAGCACGACTATGAAAAGAATTGACAAATTTTCAAAATTTAGCAAATTAAACAAAAGTGAAAAAGTGTTTAAATACTAAAGAGATGAAGCAGGAAAGAGAGATGACTTCAAGAAAAGGATACGATTGCTGCTTTTTCCAATGCCCCATGTTATCCGAACTCGAAATCTTATATAGATTAGGAAAAGACATGAACACAAAGATGCTTTGACCAGTTGACCATGATGGGATATGTTCGATCAAAGAGAGATACATTCATCTAATCAAAATAAACATCGCGTTGACCGTTATGGCAGCAATGATTTAAAATAATTAGTGATGTTTTTTTGAAATAAAGTGATAAAAAATTGGAATAATAAAAAAAATAAAATCATCATACCATCATGCGTGGCGTGGTGTGCGTGTGTGAGCTGAGCGAGGTAGCATACATGTGTGTAGTGTAAAATCTACTTCCCTCCTTGATCCAAACAGAGGTAGACAAGGAACGAAGGTAGATAAGCATCAAGAAGAGGTTGTTTCTTTCCAATGTGGGATTAAATCATAACAAAACTTTTAAAAAATCTTAGAGGGAAGGAAAATTTTTAGTTTTTCTTCCAACTCCCTAATAGTTTCTTCCCACCACTAGGCTATCCTATTTCTTCCTCTTCTGAAATTGGAAAAAAAAAAAGTAACTATTGTAGAGACTAATAAACATGTCGAAATCCTATGTAATGGAGTTATAGGGTTATAGGGATTTCCTATGATGGAATCAAAAGAAAGTAAATAATATAGGAAGAAAGAAAGAAAAGAGGAGTGATATTGTAGTGATAGCCAGTTCTGTTGTAGAAACTACGAATAAGAAAATTTGAAATTTAAAATTTATAGAAAATTTTAGAATTATTTTGGAATTATGATCATAGCTTTAATTGGATTTGTTTGTTATTTACTTATTTTGGGTTAATTAGGTCTCAAAGAATCCTAATAAAATGATCTAGCACAAATTTGGTTGATATGTGCATGGTAAGTAACATTTATGACTTATAATATGATCTGAGTTAATTATATAAGTTGTTATCCTGATTTCAAATAAATAAATAGAAAAATTTGTGAGTATATGAGATCTGATTTATTGTATATTTCTGTTAATTAACTGTATGATCGTATCATCATCATAAATCAAGCACGCAGACCTATGTTACTGAACAATTAATTGCAATAATTCGACGTGAGATTATAAAAAAAAAAGAAGTTTAGATATACATGATGTGGACTGCTGGTCATGGACTGAATCGTAATATCTTGGATTGCAGTCATGGACCAAATCATGACACTCTGGTTTGCCATTATAGACTAAAACACAGATATCTTGGTTTACCACTGCAGGCCAAAGAGCAGATATCTTGATTCACTACCTTCAGTCGAAGCACGGATATTCTGATTTGTCACACTATGGACCAAAGTACGTACAGTTATTATAAATTGTCACCATGGATCGAAATATGATTTATGGTTTGTCAATCACAGATCGAAGCATGACAATGATTATTAATATTCCAAACTAAAAGACAATGATTGATTTAAAAAATGTTAATAAAATATAAATGATAAGTCGTATAAATATACATATGATATTTATGATAGATTTGTGATAATATATAATTCGTGATATATATATTTATATAACTATTGAGTTATAATGTATATCTGATATAAAATATTATGACTTATAATTTTTCATTGATAATTAATCATTCATTATTTTTGAATTGTATTATTATATTGGTGTATATGTGATGAAATTCTTACTGGACTGTAAAGCTCACAACCCCTTCTTTTTTTCTTTTTCAGAGTTACAAGATGTTCATAATTTGCTATGGTTTGGGTTCATGGATGAATAGATGAATAGATAAAGGTCGTTGATACCTAATCGGATGACTAAAGAAATTAAATTTATAATTATGTAATTTTTTCTAATTGTTATGAAATCAGACCATTATAATTTATGGATATTAAGGTTGTATTGGATCTTAAGGCCTTACATAATCTCTAGGACATCACTTTAAAGTTCATGCAGCCATACTGCATGGCCAAACCAGATGTTGGGGGCATGACATATGAAACAACACAATCCCTATCCAGAGCAACT
The DNA here is from genome assembly GCF_000442705.2 of Elaeis guineensis. Lineage (NCBI taxonomy): Eukaryota > Viridiplantae > Streptophyta > Magnoliopsida > Arecales > Arecaceae > Elaeis > Elaeis guineensis. The sequence continues at coordinate 322,824 of NC_026002.2, forward strand.
AGGAGTTTCAAGGTATGAAACCCTAATGAAAAGCTCCAAAAACATGTGAACTTGGAGACAATAAGAGATATCTCGTTCGCATTAAATTGTGAATACGAAGATAAGGACTTTGTATGAGTTTTATATAGTGTAAGTCTTATACATTGTTACTAGATAGATACATCTAAGACGTAGAAGGAGGTTCACCATGGCCTATATATCACCCAAGCAAATCAAGTATCTGCAATAGCTGTGCTTATCTCCTTTTATCTAATGAGATATTGAATGTCGGTGCCTCTTGAGCTTCCCCACCTCTCATCAATGGAATCCCTCAAAGCACCCCCTTTTTGCCATGCTATATTCTGTGGACAAGTTTCCCAACCATCAATGGGTCCACAACTACGCCTTGGCCCATCTATATATATATTATTCTATGCAGTTTAAAGTCACCACACCGGGAGGAGAAAATTCGTGCCGATAGACACAATCAAAACCGCATATGTCATTGTCCCACATCGACTAGGCTAATCCATGTCCCAACGGCCATTGTCGCCTAGAGATGCCATACGGACAAAGGGCGGAAAAAGAGACAAGAAAGGAAATACCGCTCCATCGGGCATCGCAGCAGGCAGATCGGTTGGTTGATGGGTTTCTCCGTATGAATGGCTAATCTTGATATAATCCGCATTTAGCAACATCTTCAAGCAACGAATGCAAGAATCTTGTGGAAGAAATCTGAACCATTGGGCCATAAAACCTATTTTGATCCATCTGACGACAGCGAGCGATCCATTTCACGATAGTGGGACCATCCTCTTTGACTTGATATCCTTTTGTTGTATCATTTTTTTTTTTTTTTTAAGTTGAGGTTGGCAGATACTTTGTCCTACTCGTGACCAAAAATTCTTCCCTCCCCTCAGGGAGGGGGGAGGGGAACGCCTGTCTCTCCCCTGGGGAAGAGGATTCTCCCTCTCCCCAGGGGAGGGGAGAGGGACGGGAGAGTGGATAGAGACCGATATATGTATTGGCAGTGCACCATCGATATTGGTGGGAGATCGAGCTCGGCATGGCACACCGGAAAGGTTAGTGGAGTGGAGTTGATGCCTGTTGATCAGGCCAAATGAGCTCTCCAAGTTTAAACTTCTTATGAATTCCTTCTAACGTTATAATTCCAAGAATCAATATTGCACAATATATATATATATCAAGTATTCTCGTTCATTTTATCATTTCATACTCCTACACCATTAAATTCATATTAAGAAATGTATTGCTTCTATATATCAGAAAAACCCAACCTTCGAGGAGATCCTGTTAGTCCTGGCAACAGAATTCTCAGGGGACCTGATGAGGAAACCACTGTTAAGCGTCCAGCAACACCCTTGCCCGTTCCTGAAGTGAAACCTGGAGTGAAATCTGGAGCGCATAAGGCGCCCAAGTTAGATGGAAGCTCCACTGAAACAGAGGAGCTTCATATTGTCGACGAGTCAGATGGACGTCGATGGATAATTCAAGACAAGACAGTAATCGATCTACTCAGAAGCTACAAGTCTGCCTCTGATGAGAAGACGAAGGATGATATAGTAAAACGTCTTCAGGTGAGACAGAATTGATTGTTTACATGTTCAGTCTGTAAGACATTTCCCATTCCTCCTTTTCTTTGTACTTTTTTAGAAATTCATTTTTCTATTTATTTATTTTAATTTGTGCGACTCACTTGCAGTCATATGTTGCTTCGCTGAGCAAAAAGAGTAACGCATGCCAAGCATCCAAGAACAGTTCAGACAAGGGTTCAAGCCATCAGTCTCCCATGTCAAATGCTGCATCTTTGTCAAAGATTATTGAGAAAATCCTGAATTTGAAAGTCGACGAATGTCCTCAGGTGACAAAAAAAAAAAGAAAAATTACTGTGATTTGTTGCATTGTTTATAAGACATTCTGCATTCCTTGATCTTAAAAAACAGAAAACAAATCATATTTTTTTTATTTTATTATATATATATATATATATATATATATATTTTTTTTTTTTTTTTTTTTAATTTTGGAAGGTTTTTATGTCGAGCACCAAGATTCAGGCCAGCCAATCAGATAAGCAACTCCAACTCTCAAAGAATGCAGGCACAAAAGGTGATTTAGATGGGAATCGCATGGATGTGGATAAGAATTCAAGCCCTCAGCGGTCCATGCCAAGGTCTGTGCATTTGCCACGAGACGGTATATGACTGAACGAATAAACCTTTCGATAACCTTAAGGCTTTTAAGGCCAGGTATGATCAAGGCTCTTAACCCTTGTTCTCATATGTTTTTCTAGCTAATGATGACATGTTTCCTGGAACTAGTAGTGGCGATTTTTTCCTGGGGGGGCAAGAGATGGTCCCCTGCTTCATTTTTGGTGCTAACCTCTGTGACTGTTTGCCTCTTGATGCAGGGTCATATGAACCAACCACTGACTGAAGTCAAGGGAAGGTTAATTAAGAGTCTTTGGAGTCATTTAATGTGTTGGTTAGACTTTCTTAGTAAGTTGTATCTTCGAAATGTAGAATGTGCCTCCTGTTTATTTTGTCTTGAATCATAAATAAAGTTCTTCTGACAAGTTAGCTGATGCTTTGAGCCATAAATACAGCTTGTTAAGTACCACTCTTTCTTATGAGTTTATTGGCTTTAATCTCTTACTGGAACACCATGCAGCTCATCCTTCCTTCTCTGAAGTTTTGAAAGAGTTGAATGATGGGAAAAATGGTGATTATATGCTCATGAATGGCTATCTTTTCGTGGGAAATCAATTTTGCGTACCGGAAGGTTCACTAAGTCTATTAAGTTTTTTTTTTTTTTTGGAAGAAGCTTGGGGAAGAATGTTTCTTTCTCGTAATTTATTAAATTAGATTTACAAACAACAAGATACAGAGGAGAGGATAATAGGTGGAAGAAAATCAGGGATGATTACATGGACCGAAATTACATAGGGAGTGAAGACAACAAGTCGGAGCCCACCTTATGGCTATCAAAGGAGCTGTCTCAGCAAAGATTACCCCACATTGAGAAGGAATGGAGTGCCCTGAACTGCACAGAGGAGGCAGAGGTCTTCCTTTGAGAAAAAATCCGACCGCTCCTTTCATGCCAAATGTGCGAGCCATAAAAAGCTGATCACATCTTCTTTTTTTTTTTTTGGGGTTACAAATATATATATATATATATATATATATATATATTTTCCTCCATGAGGTCCAAAAGCTCAAAAGATTAAGAGGCAAGCTCCTAGCACTGAGACAAGATAGGATGGGACCCCACACTGCTCTAACTAAAGGGCATCCGATGAAGAGGTAGGAAACAAACTCCAAGCGACAACCACACAACAGGCAACCAGAGCTAATCCTCCATCCTCTCTTTGCCAAGTTCTCCCTTGTATGGAGCTTATTCTTCAGGGCCAACCATATAAAAGTCTTAACCTTATCAGGCACAAGAGCCATCCAGATGATTCTGTAGAAAGTCCCACCCCAGTTGATAAATCAGTAGTAGGAGCCCACACTGAAAGTACCATCACTACAAGGCTTCCATACTGGCACATTAGGATTGGTGGAAGGACGGACCAAGGAAAGAAGATCCTGGAGTTGGTCTAGTTGAGCAGACTCAGCAAGAGACGGGTCCATGGACTCTAATGCTCTACGTTTCCAACATGAGGCTGTTAATAAATTAATATAAAAAATAATCAAGGCTTGAGGCGCGTATTCTACACTTTTCTCGGACAATAAAAGAATAATTGTAATTCCAATATAGCATTTGATTGTACTGTCCTTTTTTGAATAATTTGAGATCTCAGTCCAAGCCAATTCAGCATGCAGAGCCTAAGAGTAGGATGGACATGCTAATATGCTATCAGCCTGTGAGTAGTTTTCATTTGCCCATGATTTCAAAGCCTTTTTTTTTTATTATTCTTGACTGCAGTTCTCATCCACAAAAGAGAAGGTAATCTCAGGATTCCTGCAGTCAGAATTCAGTATGTCTCATGATCTCTAACTCAATTCTTATTTTATCCACTCATTTGTTCATTCATTTGTTTGTCCATTCATTTGTTCGTTTATTCTTAAAGATTGGATCTGTAAACAGGGCAAACAGAGAAAAAAATTATCTTCTCATTTCTCTGAATTGAAAAAACTGATAAAAGGGTTCATATGTACAGATGGGGAAAAAATGATCTTAAATTCAAAAACAAAAGAAGACACCTGACAAAATGCCAGCTGGAAAACATATATAACAAACCAGCTGGATAACAGCTTTGGCCCAATTGGATAACAACTTTTGGCCCAGCTGGATAATAGCTTTGGCCCAACTGGATAACAGCTAACACATCTTCATCCCTCCCTCAAGCTGGAGACTGGTGAAGATCAACCAGACCCAGCTTGGACAAAATGAATGTAAAGGCAGCAGCAGATAAAGACTTAGTGAATACATCTGCCAATTGAAGATGAGATGGAGTGTGAATAGTTTGAAGAAACCCACTGTTTATATGATCCCGAACAATATGACAATCTATGTCAATATGTTTTGTACGTTCATGGAATGTTGGGTTGTTACTGATGTGAATGGCAGCTTGATTGTCGTAATGTAATGGAATGTGAGTGTGGAGGAAAATCTAAAAATCTTGAAGAAGAAATGAAATCCACTTGATCTCACAAGTTGTGCCAACCATTCTTCTGTATTCTGCCTCGGTTGAAGAATGACTTATGATCATTTGTTTCTTTGATTTCCACGAGATAAGAGTAGAGCCCAAAAAAATGCAAAATCTCATGATTGATCTGCGGCTTGTTGGACATGCTGTCCAGTCAGCATCGCAATAAGCTTGGAGCTCGAAGGATGATGCTGCTGGACAAAACAACCCCTTGGAAGGACATCCTCGTAAATATTTGAGAACTTGAACAACAGCTTGCCAATGAGGAATCCTTGGTGATTGAAGGAATTGACTGAGTTGTTGAACAGAGTACGTAATATCTGGTCTAGTCAGACTTAAGTATAACATTTTTTCAACAACTTTTCGATACTTTTTTGAGTCCAGCATTAAATCTCCCATATCCGGTGACAAACGAAGAGCTTTTGCCATAGAAAAAGGGACAGGTTTAGCATTAGAAAGCCCAACGTCTTGCAGCATGTCAAGTATGTACTTATGTTGGCTGATAAATAAATCTTCTGATAATCGAGCAAGCTCAATACCCATGAAGTATTTAGCATATCCCATGTCTTTAATGGTGAACTCCACATCAAGAAACTTCTTAGTGGAGAGAATGCAATGCTCATTCGTACCAGTGATGAGGACGTCATCAACATAAATAAGAAGAGCTTGAAAATCATCTCCAGAGGATTTGATGAATAGACAATGATCAGAAGATGACTGAGTGAAATCAAACTCTTTGAGTTTGCTTGTAAACTGTTTGTTCTATTGACGTCTTGTTTGTTTCAACCCATAAAGAGATTTAATAAGCTTACACACTTGGCCATTGCATGTCTTTGTATTACCCTCTGGTGGTATCATATAAAGATCTTCGTCAATGAAATCATAAAGGTATGCATTGTTGATATCAATCTGATGAATGGACCATTGTTTAGCTGAAGCAATGGCGAGAAAGATACGCACCGTAACTATTTTTGCAACTGGTGAAAAACTGTCCACATAATCAATTCCTTCAATCTGATTATAGTCCTTGGCTACCAGTCAAGCTTTGAATCTATCCACTATGCCGCCAGCTTGTACTTTATACGATATACCCACTTCGAAGCTATGGGTCTTTTTTCTGCTGGAAGTTCTATCAACTGCCATGTATTATTGCGCTCGAGAGCATCCAATTCTTGATTCATGGCTTGAACCCACTGGATATCATCCTTAGCTTGATGATAAGAAGATGGTTCCTTGACACTAGATACATTAGTAATAAAAGCAAGATAATCATGATTAAAGGTAGGAGCAGAAATGAATTAGTTATAGGAAAAAGATGTACCTGCAGAACCATCTTGATTAGGAGGTAAAGCTATTGGCAAAGAATTGTCATGTGTAATTTGTGCTACAAAATCTTGTAGCCAAGCTGGTTTTGAGATAGTCCTAGTACTTCTACGAAGAGGTGCAACAGGAGGTGCAATAGGTGGTGTAGGACATGCCTCTTGATGAGATGATGGGGGTGGATACTCAACTGGGATATTGAAAATAGGGATAGAAAAATCATTTTGTCCAGTGATAGGTATGATGGGTATAAGAATTGTGGATGAAGGAGATTGACTAGATGATGAAATGAAAGTCTCACTTTTATAAGAAAAAATGGACTCGTGAAAGACTACATCTCTTGACACAAACACTGAGTGTGAATTGATATTATAGACTTTATATGCTTTGTGTGCATATGCATATCCAAGAAATAGACATTTTGTAGCTTGTGGTTCAATTTTTTTTTTGTGTGGCTTAGTATTAGTGGCAAAATATAAACAACCAAAAACTCTAAAGTGTCGATAATCTGATAATTTGTGATACAAAACTTCGAAAGGTATTTTTCAATTTAAAACTATGATAGGTAATCCATTTATTAAGTAGACAGTTGTAAGTATAGTCTCACCCCAAAATTGTTTAGGAAGATGGGAGTGAAATAAGAGTGCTCAAGCTACCTGCAACATATGCTTGTGCTTTCTCTCAACTACCCCATTTTGTTGAGGTGTATGAGGATAAGATTTTTGGTGAAGGATCCCTCGATCTTGGAACATAGATTGGCAAGAGGCATTAATGAATTTCGAGCCATTATCCATGCGAATGAATTGCACTCATTTTTGGAATTGTGTTTCTGTTAAATTCGAAAACATAGTGAGGCGAGATAGAGTTTGGGTTTTATCTCTCATTAGGTAAGCCCAAGTTGTTCTACTAAAGTCATCTACAATGGTTAAAACAAATCTTGCTCCAGTGATTGTATGAATATGATATGGGCCCCATAAGCCTACATGTATCAATTCAAACACAGTTTTACTAAAAATTATACTAATTGAAAAAGGTAAATGCTGCTGTTTTGACAAAGGATAAACTTCACAAGGTAAAGAATCTATAATAGAGATATTGATATTTAGAATTTTGAGCAATGTAGACTTGGATACATGACCTAAACGTTCATGCCATAGAGTACAAGAGGTTGTGACAGACTGAACATTATTACAACTTTTATGAAAAACATACCGTAAAGGAGTGTGTGTGAATGATGATGAATCAAGCTTGTATAAACCAGCATGTTCGTTTCCAACAGCAATTATCTCCTTAGTCCAAAGGAGAATGGTCCTACAAAGTACAACGAGAAGGAGAGAAATGAACCATGGTGTTAGTAGATTGTAAAGTTTACTGACTGAAAGAAGATTGTACTTGAAAGAGGGCACATTCAACACATCTGTGAGAGTTACTTTTGGGTGTAAAGAAATAGTGCCTACAGATGTGACATTCTGTTTAGTCCCATCAGGTAAATATATGGGTGAGGGGTTAGGTGGTTTATGTGTTTGAGAAAATATTTGTATATTTGAGCATATGTGGCTAGTTGCACCTGTATCAACTATCCGAATACCAATATTCTCGTCATCTTTGCTAAGAAGACACTAATGAGGTTCATTACTTGCAAAATTCAAATAATTGGTAGTGTTTGGTTCCACAGTCACCTTCTCTTTCATATATTTTATTATTTCTTGCTGAATTACAGTGGACAGATTAGCGCTCCAATCACTTGGCTGAGATGGAGGATTGAGTGGATCATCATCCATGGGGGTTTCATGAACTCGAGCTGTGTATGCTTGATTCTTGTTGCTGTTAGAATTCTGACTTTTTTAAATATTAATCTTTTTCATACTTTCAACTTTAACCATCATTGCTCTAGCATGATCCATCGAATCTGAAGCTGAGAGAACCTCACGTCGCTTTTCAACACGAAGCACCATAGAATACGCCTTGTTCACAGCGGATAATGGATCGAGTAGTAAGATCTAGTTGTGGACATGATCATAGCTATCATTCAAACCCATAAGAAATTGTATCAACCTATCTTCATTCTCAATACTTGCAACAGTTTTTGCAGCCCCACATGTGCAGATCGAAAAATTTCTTAAGCAAGATAACTCATCCCAAAGCTTTTTCAACTTTGTAAAATATACCATCACCGACATATTTCCTTGAGAGAACGAGTTAATTTCTCATCTAATTTGATAAAGCAATGGGCCATTGCTTTCACTAAATCTCTGTTCAAATTCATTCCAGAGTTCACATGCAGTAGTTACATAGAGAAACGCCTCTACTAGATCTTTAGAGATGGAGTTCAAAATCCATGCCAGCACCATGCTATCGACTCGTTGCCATTTCTCAAACAATAGAGATTCAGCATCAGGCATAACACATTTTCTGTTAATAAAGCCAAGTTTATCCTTAGCCTTGAGTGCAATCTTCATCGATCAACTCCATGACAAGTAATTCAATCCAGTTAAGGGAGCGCTTATTAGGAGCATGCCTGGATGATCAGAATTCTGAAGATTGTAAGAATCGCCGGTAGGAACTCCATCGATCTGAATGTCAGATTGAGTTTCCTCTTCCATGATTTCTTAATCATCACAAAGGCCACAATGATCGTGGCTCTGATACCATGTAAATAGGGCAAACAGAGAAAAAAACTATCTTCTCATTTCTCTGAATTGAAAAAACTGATAAAAGGGTTTATATATACAGATGGAAAAAAAAACGATCTTAAATTCAAAAACAAGAGAAGACATCTGACAAAATGCCAGCTGGATAACATATATAACAAACCAGCTGGATAACAACTTTAGCCTTGCTGGATAACAGCTTTTGGCCTAGCTAGATAAGAAACCAGCTGAATAATAGCTTTGGCATAACAGCTAACACGTCTTCAGAATCGCTTCAATTTTACACCAGAAACTTCAAACTTATTAGACGATCAGAGCAACTTGTGGGAATTGATACAAGATAGAAACAGTAATTGAATATTGAGGTGCCAACATTTTGTGAGTTAGGAAATTATTTTTGCATATTAAGAGCCTGTTTGGATAATCCTTTGCAATCTAATAGGATTCATTATAACACAAGCCAAGTAAGGCTTATTTCATATTCACAAGATTTTTTTAAGGTAGACCGGTCTGAATCCCATCGGAAGAGAAAAATGATCTTATCAGATGTTTTTCTTCCACCCCACAGTAATGGATTTAAAGAGGTCCAATTGACATAGGTTCGATCAGACCTCATATTTGATAATATATGCACATTATTTCGAAAATATGTGTTGGATGGAGCAGGCCTCTTGCAGGATTTTTAGCCCACTTCCACAGTAATATCCAAACAGGCCATTATAAATGTCAAAATCCTTTTTTTTAATTTCGGGCCATGGTATGTTTATTTTCAGATAGTTTCTATCATGCATCATTATTACATTTTCGTTCCTGTTACAGTATAAGAGCCTTTTGTTGATGCACTCTTCTAGAAGATGCGTACAAATAAATTTTACCGCTCAAAAAGTTAACGGACGTCAGGATGGCCGAGTGGTCTAAGGCGCCAGACTCAAGTTCTGGTCCTCGTGAGAGGGCGTGGGTTCAAATCCCACTTCTGACAAAAATTGTACAGAAAAATGTTTTTGAGTTTTCTCAAAATAATTCTGTTACTAAAATTTGAAACTTTATTTGTTGGTTTCATTTGTCAAAAATTGCAAAGAATAATATTTTTTTGTTTTCTCAAAATAATTCTGTAACCAAAATTTGAAACTTTATTTGTTGTTTTCATTTGTTAAGTTATATATTCGATCATGATTGTTTAAACAAAGTCCGACTTTGAATAATACATTTGAGCTTTCTAAAGCATTTTATAACTAAAATATTAAATTTTGTTCATTATTTTTTTCATTAAATTTAAAATTTTTTAAATTTTATTTATTATTACTTAAAATTTTTATTTTTATTCACCATTTTCTTTCCTTAAAATTGTATACTCCTTTACATGTGTGTAAATAAAAGCCTCCTTCTTGCTTTTCCTTAAAAAGTAAATTATTTTTTTGAAATTCTATTAGAACAATGCATAATGAGCCAAATAATATCACTGAGTTTTTGAACCATTCTAGATGATCATAAATAATATTTTTTAAGAAAAAGGGAATTAACTAAATATATTTCTAAGTTTTGTTCTTAATTTCATACCTAATATTTGAAATTTTACTCAATATTTTGTTTATTATTTTACAAATTTTATTCACTATTTTTATTTTTAAAATTAAAAGTTTTGTTCATTGTTTTTCTATTTTAAAATTATATAAGGTTTCTTGTATATAAAGTAGCACTAAAAATAATACTTTTGAGTTTTTCACTAAATCAATGTATAACTAAAACTGCAATTTTATTTGTTGATCTACTTTATTAAGTTAAAAAATTTACCAATTTTATTCATCCTTTATTTTTAGAAAATTTCTAATTTTTATTTAACATTTTTCCTTTAAAACTATATACTCTTTTATATATATTTAAATAAAGTTCGACTTCTTTCTTTTTCTTAAAGATTAAATCATTTCTTTGAAATTCTATCAAAGCAATGTATTATGAGTGAAATAATATATTTAGGTTTTAAAATTTTTTATATGATCAAAAATTTAAATTCTATGCAGAATTCTATTCATAATTGATTTTGAAATCCTATATCTGAAAGGTTTTTTTTACTTAAAAAGAAGGGAATGGGTTGAGTATCACTTCTGAGTTTTCTAAATAATTCTAAACCCAAAATTTGAAATTTAGTTTATTATCTTCTTTCATTTAATTCAAAAATTTGCAAATTTTATTCACTATTTTTAAAAGGTTTTAATTTTATTCATCAATTTTTCTTTTTTAACGTTATAGTGCTTTCATGTCTTTTTAAACAAAGTCCTGGTACGAAGAATATTTTTGGATTTTTAATCAATTAAAAATTAAAAGTTTAGTCCTTGTTTTCTTTTATTAGTTCAAAATTTTACAAATTTTATTCGCTATTTTTTAAGACATTTGAATTTTATTTGTTGTTTTATTGTTTACAATCACACACATTTTCATGTCTATTTAAACAAAATCCCACTTCTTAACTTTTCTTGAAAAATAAATCATTTCTTTGAAAATCTATCAAAAAATGCAGAATGAGTGAGATAATTTTGAGTGGTTTTTAAATTGTTTCTTTGATTAGAAATTAAAATTCTAGTCACTATTTTTTATTTGTCAATTTATAAGCAACTTCTTATTAGTTTTAGTAATGTTAGGATCTTAGTCCCTAACTATCTTCCTAAAAGATAATTATCTGATAGAAGGAGGGATTTATTAGCCTTTATCCATAAGACACAAAACTCTGTATCTATATATACTATAGGTTGGCTTGAGGGGCTTTGCATCGAGTCTGACCTGCTTCAAGCAAAATCAAATCTCGATGGCAAGCTGAGTGGTTAATCTCTATTTAATTCATCAACCGGAGGACGAGCTGACTTTCCATAAGGATCTATCCTCTAAGGATCGATAGTCACATCACCAGCTACATAAAACCCCATCTGGAGGCTCCGAAGGGTTCACGTTGGAATATAACGACAAATTTTGCATGAAAATAACATGAGTCAAGTAAAATATAATAAATAGTTTCAACCTGTTAAAGATTATGAATTTTTGATCCTACATATATAGCACTAGATGTTTGATTAGGAGGTGCAGGTAACGTTAGCAGGTGTTGGACTTCTTTCCAGGTGGGAACAGTATGAGCTAAATGGTAATCAATCGGCTCCCATATCTTATGTTCTTGATAATTCTCTAGTTTTTCCGATTTACCAAACAAAGAGATTATATAGCGGGATGGATAGGGAGGCATTGGGAATATGGGATTTTGGAGTATGGGGCTTAGCATTTTGATTAATCTTATTTTTAATTAGTTTTTTTATTGTTATTGCTGCTCCTCTCTTCCCCCCCTGAGATGGGATGGTGAAAGAGGACGGATCTAAGATGATGCGCCAGTGTGTTATCGGCACCTGACCAAAAAAAGATCAGTTGTAGTAGGTTTTTACTGCCTTGACCATTAAAAAACTTCGCCTTTGGAATGGTACCTTCTTGGGAAAGGGAGTAGTAACTAGGAAACTATAGTAATGACTACGAGCTGAAGGATACCTAAAGACAAACATACAGGTGGAAGAAAAAATATAGTGCTGGCGATTTAATTTGTGAAAGGTCACTTTCATAACTAAGACTTAATACTTATGCATCTCATTTTTTACTGCTAAATATCTATCTTCTTCCGATATTGGCACATCTTTTTAGTGTTACCATTACTTTATCTACTTTCTTTTGATGGCTGCAGCAGCCGATTCTACTCCACTTTTTACTTCCTGATCTTTCAACAACTATTTCCACTTCTCATATGTTGCTTTCAAGATTTCATCCTATATTAGGCTGATGTCTAGCATAAGTCATGACCGGCATTTAAGTCAATATTTAGTCTCTCAATTAAGTCAGATTCAAATTCAGCATATACTTGTGACCTCTCTGGAACTCGGCCTAGTTCAACCCACTCCCATAGATATTGCTTCTTCCATCTTGATCAACGCTATGTGGTAACTCGATCAACCTATCTAGTTTATCCCTATTTCCTCCTCCAACTATTTTTGCTGCCCTTGGACTTGATCATATAATATAGTTTAAGTCGATCTCTATCACGGTGTGAGCTATCTTATCTAATATATCCTGTCAGTAACCTCCACAATCATCCTGTAAAATTAAATTATACACTCAGTAAACATTTCATTATTAAGATTAGAGCTCATTAAACTTAGCTTTTGGCACCACAATGTGTCTACTAACTAACTAGCCTTTAGGCCACCATTACAGATTAGGATATGTTGAGAAAACATTTAAATATCCTAAATTTTGTAAGTTTGTTGTGATTACAATGATATATTTGAGATGAAATTAAATTTTATTGTTGATGATATCTGTGTACCATGTTTTGTTTTATCTCTTAATTATATGCAAGTAAAAGCTTGAATGGAATGGTAGATGGGTATGGGATTATGTAAACTAAATAGATCAGTTATGGATTTACATTTTCCAACCTAATTATAAATGAGTCTAGTATGGGCTGAGGGTTGTTGACCCAAATCCTGCTGGGCACGACCCATTGCCTGATCCCCTAGCGTTGTCCTAGGCCGTTCAGCCCATTTCTTACATTGTGATGATATGGTTCGTCTATCGGTTTGATAGGCTTGCCTATTCAAAAAGCAAGAATGATTAGCAAAAATTATTAATGTTTACTATATGATTAGTAGACTCGATGTTTCATTCCTTTAAATTGATCGAAATATATATATATATATATATATATATATATATATATATATATATATATATATATATATATATATATATATATTTTTTTTTTTTTTTTTTTTTTTTTTATTTCTATAGTTTTTCTTGTGAGTTCAGTAGCAAGGGGGAAAATAAATAATGGGCCAAGAAGGACCATCAAGAGACCCCAATGACATATGCTACGTAGGTATTTATTATTAGAATATTTCCTCTATGTGGTCCAAATCATCACTTATTAAGAAACTCCTTTGAACTTTAATTTAAATAAATCATATACCAACTTAAAGGATTCCTAATCAAGTTAGGATACTATTTTCGGTATTTACATCACATCCAAATCGATAAATAGGATCCAAATGCCGATACAACAAGGAAGGTACGGGCAAGTGATTGTAGTTTACGTTGAGGAGGACGAGAGTCATTGACCTAAGATATGGCTTTTTATAAAGTGGAAGCCAAGGAGTAGCTAACCAGTAGTAACTTAGTATGTGGATGAATGGTAGTTCCGTTTAGAATATGAAAGTAATTGAAGGAAGGTGATTATTATGCATAGTGGCATGGTGTAAACCAACAAGCATCAAGATTGAGTAATTAAATCTATTTTATCACTACTTAGAATGTAGGAGTGGTATGTGGCGCACAAAATGGATAAGAATGAAAGGGCAAGTGATAAGTTATCCATTCAAATTCAAACATGCTTTGAATTTGAATGGCTAACTAATTATTTTATCCATCCATATGGCGCACAAATGAGGGCGTGGGGAAGGATTTTGCGTGAGAAAAGTTTCACGAGAAGTTTCTTCTCGTGAATTCAAATGGGTGCAAGGAAGTTGGGTGTCGCAGAGAATTTAAAACTAGGTGGTTTGATTCAAATTGAGCCAACCTAGTTTAAAATAGGTTAAGCACAATTAGACCAGATTAAACCCAACATAATTAGGCTTAATTAGGCTCAATAAAATTCTAATCAAATCAGGAATTAACTAAACCTAACCCCTGATCAAATCAGGGACTAAACCACCTTAGCGATTAGGTCAACATTTAACCTAATCGGGTCAATCCAAACTGAATCCAATTCAATTGGACTTGATCCAAAAATAATTACTCAATCAAATTGAGTTAATTATTGATTAAATCACTAATTAAATCTCTCATAAATATTGAGTCCAAATCCGATGGGCAATCAGGCATCAGAGACCATCGATATGAAACCCTGATCAAAGAGTTCAAATTTCAAATTCAAAATTTGAAATTCAAAATTTTGACCTCGGTACCCAAAATGTGTGGAACTCATGATTAGAGAATCCTAATTCTCAATCATAAAGTCCCAGATAGATAAGACTCATAATCAGCCATCAGATCAGAAAGGAACCTCTAATGTGTGTGACCCCGCAGGTTCGAACCTAAGCCGGTAGCACAGGAACCAATTCCTGTACTAATCGAAGTGACCATCTAGCAATGGTACCCGACGACCAGATAGGTCGAATAATCACAATCACAACATTCAGAACCTACGTGAATATGGTTACCGTATAATTCATCCCTTTTGACCCCTGTGTTTAGGACGACTCAGGGTTAAACTGTCAACCCTGATGATATCATCTGAATCATGCTCAACTCAATTAGTCCTGTGACTCCTCACTAGGACTACCCTGGTCAAGGTTTTGCTAAATTGAAATACGACTGTACACAGCTCCTAAACTGGAGTGGTCAATCCCATCTTGACACACGCACCGACAAGTCAAGTACTTGACTACACCCAGCAACCTTCCGTCACTAAATTAGAAATTCAGGTAGTCCAGTGCCTAAGTGCAGTGAGTTGCTTGTAAGTCACCGTGGCGATCTCAGATCGGAGGGACATTTATACCCATATCCCATCGGAGCAAATCTTGACAGCAGAAATAGCTCCGGAGTTGGTCACGTTCAGTGCAGATGTACCATTACATCTTACCTGTATGCCATATCAGTGTCTCCACACTCTTTGATTATAAGGACAACCAACCCATATGGCACACAACGACCTATGCTCGATAAACGTTGTCGTCCTTGGTAACAACGTATCATTTGGTCGCGAACATGTTTAAGGACTAAGCGACAAATCCTCCTTTGTCGAGTCTAAATAGTCCTAAGGACTTCACCACAACACAGGAGTTCATTAAAAGATGAAACATTTGTGATGAAAAAATATCAAAATAACTTTTATTTATTTATAATTCATGTACTAATACAAAAAGAAGCACAACCGTCAACAGACTGACGATTGGCTTTAGGACACTATTTCCAACAATACAAACCTTAAAGCAAACCTCCATAGTGCACATAGGCCATTGTGCACATTTTGACAATCAATATAAAAAATAAAAATCAAAAAAATATAAAATAGTAACCTACAAGCATGATAAAAATTTGAGAATACAAAAAAATATAAAATATAAAAATAGTAACCATTTTATCTCTAATCTACACTGCTGAATATTTAAACATCAAATTATAGATGAAAATCCAATTCTCATATCAACATAAACAAACAACAACCACAACAATAAAAACAACGAAGGAAAATGGACAAAACATTAGAAAGCAGCTACAAGCTAAAATGAGCACTATCATGATAGATTGAACCTGCTTTTTATGATACACAGAAAGTGACAGAATAAACAATAATACCAAAACATTAATCACACCACAGATCTGTCAAAGTATTAACTCTTTCCCACATCCTAGTAACTGAAGCACGGTATACATACAACTAACCTTCACATATAAAGCAAGCCGATCGAATTTTCAAAGCATAATCACTGCACATGCTGATAATCACAAAAAAAATAAATTTAAAAATTTAAAAACCCTAGATTAAGGATTAAGAAAAGTATACCTTGAGGAAGATTAAGGATGTATGAAAGGAAAAAAAGGTCAAAAGGGAAAAAAATCTAGATCTTAAACGCCAATATCCCTCAGCGACGGTCATTGGGAAAGAAAGTAGCAACCAAACAACCACCAAAAGAGAAAAAGGGAAAAACTTCTAGATGGCCAAATCTCGAGAGGCCAAGCCGCTAAGATGCCAAGCAGCACAAGCCCTCAAGGACCGGCGACGAAGAAGGACCGTCATTGAAGGAGGAAACCAGAGGAAACCACGGAGGGGAGGGGCTTCACAGTTTATCCGACCATCATTGGAAAGGAAACTGCAAGCACCGACCATCAAAGGAAGAATAGAGGAGCCCCAACCACCATTGGGAGGAAGCATCGATCGAAAGAGAAGTGGAGGAGCGAAGGAGGAAACTTTAGATCTAGAAGTTGGGGATGGAAGGAAAAATAAAAGAGCAGATACCAGAGAGGCAGAGCCGCAGAGCGAACGAGCGAATGCCGAAGAGTTTCAATTTTCCTCAAGGATTTTAGCTTTTATATTTAGTGGGCAGCAGGTTTACGGGTTACAATCTGATCTGATCCGACCTAACTCATTTATTAAACGGGTTAAATGGATCAACTGTTTGAAACCTTAATCCGATCTGATTATTAAATAAATTAAACAGGTCGATCCATTTATAATCTGAATCCGTTTAATCCAAATTCAAATCTTTTTAAGGTGAGTCGAATGTAGATTGGATTGACAGATCGGATTGAGTTTTGCCACTCCTATTTTTATATTTCCAACACATGATACTGGAGTCATAATGAGCAAACTTATAGTTGTATCAAGGCACCCTTATCAACCTATCTACTACAAAGATGATTTAATCTAAGTCGGTATAGAGGACATGCAAGGGACAATAGAGGACGTGTTGAGTGTTGGTAGGGGCAGAATTATCCTTAGAATTGGGGTATGGTTCTTTTCAAAAAAGATTTTGATTAAAAATTATTTTTCAATCTTATGAGAATTAGATAGACTGAAAGAAGACAGAGTTGATGTACAAATCAAAATCTACCTATTATAAAATTTTAGTATTTGTTATGGCCAATCCCCTCGTCGCCTGATCGTCGGGAACGAGCACCTGCAAAAGAAGTCCGCACTGACCGGAGGTGGCTCCGGCGGGGACCCTCCGACGGTCAAGTCAGAGAGAAAACTAGGCTACAGTAGACAAGAATTAAGGGACTCAACGAGAGAGTGTGAGAGAGAGAGGAGGAGGAGAGATTCAAGGGTTTCGAAAGGACCTCCCAGCACTGTTGCCTTCCCCGATATATATAGTGGAGCGCAGTATAGCGCCGTCATTAATGACGCAGATAATGGAAGAATTGTCAAATCGCCGAGGACTGTCAGAGCCACCGTGAGGTTGCCAAATCACCGTGGGGCTGTCAAATCACTAGGGTTGACCCATGCCTTAGGTGGGATAATGCCCCAAGACAGCTGTGCCGCATGCCGGTGTCAGGACTGGCAGCCTCCAGCAGTCGTACGACGTTTGGAGGAGCCGACCGACTATAGGTCGGTGGCTGGTTGAGGGGCATCGAGCGAAAGTCTAGGAACCTTCCGACAGTCCGTCGAACGCGTTGTGGGAGTCGGGCATCGGGCTTCATAGTTCGATCGATCGAGAGCAAAGAGGGTCTGCCCGACCGGCGCATATTCAGTCGGTCGACGATGGCTATCGTCGATCGGCAGAGTCGGGCGCCGGTCATGTAGGCCCGACGGTGAGTCAGCGTGAGTGGGGTCGGTCGGTATACCCCAACAGTTGCCCCCCTCCACTCCTGAGTCGGATGGTGCGCTGGCCAATGTCTTTGTATGGGCGGCAGTGTCGGGCGAAAAGAGTGGATTCCCATCGCATTAAGTCCCGAATCTGACGACCGCACCGCTGGCTGATCCGGTGTCAGGCATCTCATGAGTGCTAGGTGATTCGTCGGTGTCAGACGTCCCATCGATGTCAGATGTCCCATCGACATCAGATGTCTCGTCGGTGTCAGACGTCCTGTCGGTGTCAGACGTCTTGCCACGTTGGGAATGAAAATCATCGTTCCCGCCGCCCCTTCGGGGATGCGAAACATCACGGCCTCCTCACCACATGGCAGGTGGCCATTGGGCCAGATCCATTCGAGTGGATGGAGGTGACGTGGCTCGATCTGAGGACGGGTGCGTCGAACCGTCGGGCTGGAAGATGGTTCGGATGTCGCCACATGGCACGATCTGGGAGTTTCTCGTTGGTCGTGCTTCCATCTCTGCCGTCAAGGGACACTATATATACAAGGTCGCCTGCATCCAGATTTTCACTTTCCCCATTTACTGTCGAGACTCTGCCCGTGCGGTCCCCAGCTCCAGGTAACCGTCTCTGTTTCTCCCCCCTTTGGAGGTCCCTTTTCTTTTCCCAGGGGCCTGCCGTCGTTGCCCGTCTTCTTCCCACTTTCTGCTCTCTGTTCTGGTCCATGGCTAGAACATCTCCAAGAGGAGGTCGGTCAGGGGACCCGACTGACGATCCTCGATCGATCCCGGAGGTAGAGGTCTCTTCATTTTCGGGATCGAACGTCGATCGACTCCGGGAGCAATATTGCATCCCGGAGTAATTTCGGCTGTTCGCCCCTGGTGCCAACGGTCAGGTCAACAGCCCACCCGAGGACCAGGTGGCCTTCTACGTCGAGGACCTCTGGGTCGGTCTTCGCTTTTCGGTCCCGGAGTTCGTTCGGAACGTCCTTGACTATTACGGACTATGTCCGGCACAACTTGCGCCGAACTCGGTTCGGCTAATAGTCAGTTTTGCCCTGCTGTGTCGGCTTTTGCCGACCGTCCCTCGGATCTCGCTCTTTCAAGTATTTTTTGTCCTCCGACCCCACCCTAAAACCCGAGGGTGGTGGTACTTTAACCCTCGGAAGGGACTTTCTTTCATCACCGGTCTTCCGTCGTCCATTCATGGATGGAAGAACCAATTCTTTTTTGTCTCTTCTTTCATTCCTTGGGGGTTTCCTGCCCATTGGAGGAACCCCCGAACCCAACCGAACGAGAACAGTCGGGTGGAAGTTGGGGACCGGAAAGACTTTCACCACCTAAAAAACATTTCGGTGCCGAAGCAGAGGGAGCTCGTCACCGAGCAGGCCCTGTACGACGTCAGTCTCAGCCCGGTCCCTCGCTTAGGTTCGCTTTCTATTTTCCCCCTCCTTTCTTTCTTCCTTTCTTTTTGGGTGCTGACCATCTATCGTCGTCTGCAGATATGCCGTCGAAGGGGAGACTGACAGCGGTCGATGTTCGGCAGTACGCCGTGCGGAAGAGGCCGGTGCAAGGGGTCGGACCATCGCGGCCTCCCAAGAGGCCTCAAGTGGCTCCACCGAGCGAGCCGGCTGGGGCAGAGGCGGAGCCCGTTGTCACGCTGTCGGCGCCGACGGTGTTCGTCGAAGTCCCGTCCAAGGGACCATCGGCCGAGGGGGCAGCCTCGCCCGAAGGAAGGGCGGCCGAGGGATCGATCGATGACGTGCCGGCTTCTCAGCCGACAGAGGAGGATCGAGAGGAGGAGGCATGCGAGCCCGAGCAACCCGCGTCTACCACTGCCGCGCCTTCGGGGGATACTCGGTCGGGCTTAAGCATGCCATCCTTCTCCAACATCAGGGCCTGGATGTCCGCCCGAGGGAAGGCCCCGATGGCACCCGACGACGAAGGAAGGTCGGCCGATGGTGGGTTGTCGACCGACTCTCCAATGCCCGACGGAGCGTCGGCCCTGGCCAACCACGACTTGGCCAGGAGTCTATGCCAGGCGCTCCTTCTCCCAGCCGACGTCGAGGCGATGAAGAATCAGCGTGTCTCCGACATGCTGTCTTCATTCTACCCGACTATGATCCGGGTAAGTCTTCTTTCTCTCTGTTCTCACTACCGTTTGCTGTAAGTTTGGTCTTCTGACGGTCGGCTTTGTTTTGTGCAGCTGGTTTATAATATATCCGAGCTGGAGGTCGGATATCGAAAATTCGGCGACATTCGCGCGGCTTGGAAAGACAAGGCCGCGGCTGCCGAAGCCGACAAGGTCATATTGGTCGACCAGCTGCAGCAGTCGGTCGACCGGGAGGCCCGACTTGAGGGGGAGATCTCTCGTCTCACTGATGAGGTCTCCTGACTCACAGGCGCCTTGGCGACTTCGGAGTCCGAGCTGCAGTTGGCCCGTGACGACGCCAAGAAGAAGTCCCGAACCATCCGTCGGCTACGTCACGAGAGGGACAGCTTCGATAAGGAGCTCAGGACCGAACTCGAGCAGCTCCGAGTAAGCCTCAGGAACCTCGCTAAGGCCGAAGAAAGTCTGTCCACCGCTCAGGCCGACGCAGATATTGCGAGGGCAGAAGCGGAGGGTCCCCGCCGGAGCTACCTCCGGTCAGTGCGGACTTCTTTTGCAGGCGCTCGTTCCCGACGACCAAGAGATGAGGGGATTGACCGCAACAGTATTGTTAATGATTATTTATAAATCAATTTTTTTTGATCTAGTCCAAATAGAATTAAGAAAAAAATTTTAACCCAAATTATGCAAACATATGCCTTCTAGAAACTAAAAATAGAAATTCAATCTGAATTTTATATAGACAAATCATACTATTATAAATAGAAACTATATATCTCACTTTATGATGTGTAAAGAATCGATGAAAAAAATAAGACTTAAGTTCTACTTTCATAATTTTTTTATTTTTTTAATTTTTTTTTGAAAGGTTCGAGTTGAGTCGGTTGTAAAAGTTCCTCCTCCTCAATTAGATCACAAAATTTTTAAACTATCAAATTAATGATTATTAAATTGAATATTTCTCTGATCACGCAATGTTATAAAGTTAAAAGCAACCTGCCTCGAGAGAACATCATCCTTGTACTAACCCAAAACATTTTCTGACTTTGTAGCTTACTGGTTCAGTTTATCTTTCACACAAAAAAAAAAGGGGCAAAAAAAGACTGTAATTGCTTTATTGGCATCCCTTGACGGAGGCGCTTGCATTCCTAGCATCCAATCGTAATGGAATTTAGAGGTACTAACAAATAGCTTTTTAATATATCAATCACATACGACAGCACTCTACAACCCCCTAGCATCTGTTGTTCCAGTCATCACAAACTCCAACTCCACAATGACATAGGTTTTTGATCTTTAAAATAGTTCTCTCTCTTATAGTTCTGGTCTATGTTGTTTTTTTTTTTTTTTTTTTGATAAATATATAGGTCTATGTCGGTTAACTTGAGCCTCAGGCTCTATGTATTAGAGTTTGCGATGGTGACGTTACACCTTTTAGTTGGAGAGAGGAGGGGACATTTTTTTCGGTAAATATATGAGAAGGTGCCAAACTCATTATTTAGATTTTTATTTTTTAATTTTTTTTTAGTTTTTTACTATTATTGTTTAAACTAATAAGTGCATGTTGTAGATTCTCAATAATGTATTTCATCGACATCTAAAATTATATCATTCTGCATGATATCATAGCCATAAATTTTGAGATCGATAATTCGTAGGTCCGTATGTAAAAATTTATTGTGCGCTAATACAAGAAAATGGATTTTTATTTTTGTGATTCGATAGGTGGATGATCATGGTTGATTCTACTACCACTTCTCTCGTTAGGGTAGAAAATTGAAAAGTACAAATTATACTTATTGCAACTTCTGTATCAAGCCTTATTTCATTGGATAAGATTTAAGGAGGATCGATGGATGTGAAACCCGCACCAATGATTGGCCCAAAGCCCCACGAGGCATGCTTTAAAGCGGAGCCATCACATGGGGAGAGAAATTGCGGAGGCACCATGTGTCTCGCTTCGGAAGGCAAGAGAAGCAACGTTCTCGTGCGAAAGGAAGAAAAAATTAAATGAGAAAGAAGAAGAAGAAGAACCCATTCTTCATTCTTCCCCATCTTGACCCACCGGTCTCCATCATGCTCCGCTATTTCTCCCACATCGCAACCGGTGCTCCCTCACTCTCTATCTCGTTCTTTCTCTCTCTTTCTCTCACTTATATTTTCTCGCTCTGTCAATCCTATGCTCTCTATCTCCCTCTTTTGCCTCTTCTCCCTCCCATGATCAGATCCCTCTCCTCCTACGCATTTAGTCCCTCTCCTTCCATCACATTTGAGGCTTTTCAATAGTCTCCTTTTCCTCCTCACACTAGGAAAGCCTTTTGTCCCCTTCTCTTTGATTTCTTTTTCTTGAAAGAACTTTACAAAGGAGTTTGGCTTAGGGTGTTGTCATCTCCTTTCCCAAGTCGGCTAGCAGCCGGCGGCTGTGCCACAAGTGATGGCCAGGTGGAGGGCCGACTCCTATTTTCCACGTGTTTATATGGAATAAGAGTAGAAAAGTAAAGAAAAAAAAAATAAAGATGAAGATGAAGGAAGACTGGGAGGGCATAATCTATTGAAACAAAGCATGGCCCTTACCTTATTTCTGTTAGAGGAATTTTTCGAGAGTTTTATCAAATAGAGAAGTGTTTAAATTATAGTTTTGATAAACTTCAGATTTATTTAAATAATATGATAAAGATAAGATAAAAAAATTTGACTTACTAAGAATCTGGTTGGATTAGCTTGTTAAATTACGATGCAGATGAAGGAGAAAATCTAAAAGCATGTGATCATTATCTTAAGATAAATTTTCAATTCTTGTCTTAATATTTATCAGAAATTCTATCCTAAGATGTGATTAAAATATCCTCTTGGAGCACGATTATGAAAAGAATTGACAAATTTTCAAAATTTAGCAAATTAAACAAAAGTGAAAGAGTGTTTAAATACTAAAGAGATAAAGGAGGAAAGAGAGATGACTTCAGAAAAGGGATACGATTGCTGTTTTTTCCAATGTCCCATGCTATCCGAACTTGAAATCTTATACAGATTAGGAAAAGACATGAACACAAAGATGCTTTGACCAGTTGACCATGATGGAATATGTTCGATCAAAGAGAGATACATTCATCTAATCAAAATAAACATCGCTTTGACCGTTATGACAGCGATGATTTAAAATAATTAGTGATGTTTTTTGAAATAAAGTGATAAAAAATTGGAATAATAAAAAAAATAAAATCATCATATCATCATGTGCGGCATGGTGTGCATGTGTGAGCTGAGCGAGATAGCATACATGTGTGTAGTGTAAAATCTACTTTCCTCCTTGACCAAGCAGAGGTGGACAAGGAAGAAGGTAGATAAGCATCAAGAAGAGGTTGTTTCTTTCCAATGTGGGATTAAATCATAACAAAACTTTTAAAAAATCTTAGAGGGAAGGAAAATTTTTAGTTTTTCTTCCAACTTCCTAATAGTTTCTTCCCACCACTAGTCTATCCTATTTCTTCCTTTTCTGAAATTGAAAAAAAAAGTAACTATTGTAGAGACTAATAAACGTGTCGAAATCCTATGTAATGGAGTTATAGGGTTATAGGGATTTCCTATGATGGAATCAAAAGAAAGTAAATAATATAGGAAGAAAGAAAGAAAAGAGGAGTGATATTGTAGTGATAGCCAGTTCTATTGTAGAAACTATGAATAAGAAAATTTGAAATTTGAAATTTATAGAAAACTTTAGAATTATTTTGGAATTATGATCATAGCTTTAATTGGATTTGTTTGTTATTTACTTATTTTGGGTTAATTAGGTCTCAAAGAATCCTAATAAAATGATCTAGCACAAATTTGGTTGATATGTGCATGGTAAGTAACATTTATGACTTATAATATGATCTGAGTTAATTATATAAGTTGTTATCCTGGTTTCAAATAAATAAATAGAAAAATTTGTGATTATATGAGATCTGATTTATTGTATATTTCTGTTAATTAACTGTATGATCGTATCATCATCATAAATCAAGCACGCAGACCTATGTTACTGAACAATTAATTGCAATAATTCGACGTGAGATCATAAAAAAAA
Source organism: Elaeis guineensis (assembly GCF_000442705.2). Taxonomy (NCBI): domain Eukaryota; kingdom Viridiplantae; phylum Streptophyta; class Magnoliopsida; order Arecales; family Arecaceae; genus Elaeis; species Elaeis guineensis. The sequence goes on from NC_026002.2 coordinate 346,953, forward strand.
GAAGAAGTTTAGATATACATGATGTGGACTGCTGGTCATGGACTGAATCGTAATATCTTGGATTGCAGTCATGGACCAAATGATGACACTCTAGTTCGTCATTACAGGCTAAAACACAGATATCTTGATTTACCACCGCAGGCCAAAGAGCAGATATCTTGGTTCACCACCTTCAGTCGAAGCACGGATATCCTAAGATCGGTTGGTTGATGGGTTTCTCCGTATGAATGGCTAATCTTGATATAATTCAGAAGAAATCTGAACCATTGGGCCATAAAACCTATTTTGATCCATCTGACGACAGCGAGCGATCCATTTCACGATAGTGGGACCATCCTCTTTGACTTTATATACTTTTGTTGTATCATTTTTTTTTTTTTTTTTTAAGTTGAGGTTGGCAGATACTTTGTCCTACTCGTGACCAAAAATTCTTCCCTCCCCTCAGGGAGGGGGGAGGGGAACGCCTGTCTCTCCCCCGGGGAAGAGGATTCTCCCTCTCCCCAGGGGAGAGGGACGGGAGAGTGGATAGAGACTGATATATGTATTGGCAGTCCACCATCGATAGTGGTGGGAGATCGAGCTCGGCATGGCACACCGGAAAGGTTAGTGGAGTGGAGTTGATGCCTGTTGATCAGGCCAAATGAGCTCTCCAAGTTTAAACTTCTTATGAATTCCTTCTAACGTTATAATTCCAAGAATCAATATTGCACAATATATATATCAAGTATTCTCGTTCATTTTATCATTTCATACTCCTACACCATTAAATTCATATTAAGAAATGTATTGCTTCTATATATCAGAAAAACCCAACCTTCGAGGAGATCCCGTTAGTCCTGGCAACAGAATTCTCACGGGACCTGATGAGGAAGCCACTGTTAAGCGTCCAGCAACACCCTTGCCCGTTCCTGAAGTGAAACCTGGAGTGAAATCTGGAGCGCATAAGGCGCCCAAGTTAGATGGAAGCTCCACTGAAACAGAGGAGCTTCATATTGTCGACGAGTCAGATGGAAGTCGATGGATAATTCAAGACAAGACAGTAATCGATCTACTCAGAAGCTACAAGTCTGCCTCTGATGAGAAGACGAAGGATGATATAGTAAAACGTCTTCAGGTGATACAGAATTGATTGTTTACACGTTCAGTCCGTAAGACATTTCCCATTCCTCCTTTCCTTTGTACTTTTTTAGGAATTCATTTTTTATTTATTTATTTTAATTTGTGCGACTCACTTGCAGTCATATGTTGCTTCGCTGAGCAAAAAGAGTAACGCATGCCAAGCATCCAAGAACAGTTCAGACAAGTGTTCAAGCCATCAGTCTCCCATGTCAAATGCTGCATCTTTGTCAAAGATTATTGAGAAAATCCTGAATTTGAAAGTCGACGAAAGTCCTCAGGTGACAAAAAAAAAAAAGAAAAATTACTGTGATTTGTTGCATGGTTTATAAGACATTCTGCATTCCTTGATCTAAAAAAACAGAAAACAAATCATATTTTTTTTATTTTATTATTTTTTTTTTTTTTAATTTTGGAAGGTTTTTATGTCAAGCACCAAGATTCAGGCCAGCCAATCAGATAAGCAACTCCAACTCTCAAAGAATGCAGGCACAAAAGGTGATTTAGATGGGAATCGCATGGATGTGGATAAGAATTCAAGCCCTCAGCGGTCCATGCCAAGGTCTGTGCATTTGCCACGAGACGGTATATGACTGAACGAATAAACCTTTCGATAACCTTAAGGCTTTTAAGGCCAGGTATGATCAAGGCTCTTAACCCTTGTTCTCATAAGTTTTTCTAGCTAATGATGACATGTTTCATGGAACTAGTAGTGGCGATTTTTTCCTGGGGGGGCAAGAGATGGTCCCCTGCTTCATTTTTGGTGCTAACCTCTGTGACTGTTTGCCTCTTGATGCAGGGTCATATGAACCAACCACTGAAGTCAAGGGAAGGTTAATTAAGAGTCTTTGGAGTCATTTAATGTGTTGGTTAGACTTTCTTAGTAAGTTGTATCTTCGAAATGTAGAATGTGCCTCCTGTTTATTTTGTCTTGAATCATAAATAAAGTTCTTCTGACAAGTTAGCTGATGCTTTGAGCCATAAATACAGCTTGTTAAGTACCACTCTTTCTTATGAGTTTATTGGCTTTAATCTCTTACTGGAACACCATGCAGCTCATCCTTCCTTCTCTGAAGTTTTGAAAGAGTTGAATGATGGGAAAAATGGTGATTATATGCTCATGAATGGCTATCTTTTCGAGGGAAATCAATTTTGCGTACCGGAAGGTTCACTAAGTCTATTAACTTTTTTTTTTTTTTTTTGGAAGAAGCATGGGGAAGAATGATTCTTCCTCGTAATTTATTAAATTAGATTTGCAAACAACAAGATACAGAGGAGAGGAGAGGATAGTAGGTGGAAGAAAATCAGGGATGATTACATGGACCGAAATTACATGAGGAGTGAAGACAACAAGTCGGAGCCCACCTTATGGCTATCAAAGGAGCTGTCTGAGCAAAGATCACCCCACATTGAGAAGGAATGGAGTGCCCTGAACTGCACAGAGGAGGCAGAGGTCTTCCTTTGAGAAAAAATCCGACCGCTCCTTTCATGCCAAATGTGCGAGCCATAAAAAGCTGATCACATCTTCTTTTTTTTTTTTTGGGGTTACAAATATATATATATATATATATATATATATATATATATATATATGAGTTCTCACATGCTTTTTCCTCCATGAGGTCCAAAAGCTCAAAAGATTAAGAGGCAAGCTCCTAGCACTGAGACAAGATAGGATGGGACCCCACACTGCTCTAACTAAAGGGCATCCGATGAAGAGGTAGGAAACAAACTCCAAGCGACAACCACACAACAGGCAACCAGAGCTAATCCTCCATCCTCTCTTTGCCAAGTTCTCCCTTGTATGGAGCTTATTCTTCAGTGCCAACCATATAAAAGTCTTAACCTTATCAGGCACAAGAGCCATCCAGATGATTCTGTAGAAAGTCCCTCCCCAGTTGATAAATCAGTAGTAGGAGCCCACACTGAAAGTACCATCACTACAAGGCTTCCATACTGGCACATTAGGATTGGTGGAAGGACGGACTAAGGAAAGAAGATCCTGGAGTTGGTCTAGTTGAGCAGACTCAGCAAGAGACGGGTCCATGGACTCTAATGCTCTACGTTTCCAACATGAGGCTGTTAATAAATTAATATAAAAAAATAATCAAGGCTTGAGGCGCGTATTCTACACTTTTCTCGGACAATAAAAGAATAATTGTAATTCCAATATAGCATTTGATTGTACTGTCCTTTTTTGAATAATTTGAGATCTCAGTCCAAGCCAATTCAGCATGCAGAGCCTAAGAGTAGGATGGACATGCTAATATGCTATCAGCCTGTGAGTAGTTTTCATTTGCCCATGATTTCAAAGCCTTTTTTTTTTTTTATTCTTGACTGCAGTTCTCATCCACAAAAGAGAAGGTAATCTCAGGATTCCTGCAGTCAGAATTCAGTATGTCTTATGATCTGTAACTCAATTATTATTTTATCCACTCATTTGTTCATTCATTTGTTCGTCCATTCATTCGTTCGTTCATTCTTAAAGATTGAATCTGTAAACAGGGCAAACAGAGAAAAAAATTATCTTCTCATTTCACTAAATTGAAAAAACTGATAAAAGGATTTATATGTAAAGATAGGAAAAAAATGATCTTAAATTCAAAGATAAGAGAAAACATCTGACAAAATGCCAGCTGAATAACATATATAACAAATAGCTGGATAACAGCTTTTGATCCAGTTGGATAAGAAACTAGCTGGATAATAGCTGTGGCCCAGCTGGATAACAGCTAACAAACAGCTGGATAACAGCTTTTGATCCAGTTGGATAAGAAACCAGCTGGATAATAGCTGTGGCCCCAGCTGGATAACAGCTAACACATCTTCATCCCCCCCCTCAAGCTGGAGATCGGTGAAGATCAACCAGACCCAGCTTGGACAAGATGAATATAAAGACAGTAGCAGACAAAGGCTTAGTGAATACTTTTGCCAATTGAAGATGAGATGGAGTGTAAATAGTTTTAAGAAACCCACTGTTTATATGATCCCGAACAATATGACAATCTATGTCAATATGTTTTGTACATTCATAGAACGTTGGGTTGTTACTGATGTGAATGGCAGCTTAATTGTTGCAATGTAATGGAATATGAGTGTGGAGGAAAATCTGAAAATTTTGAAGAAAAAATGAAATCCACTTGATCTCACAAGTTGTGCCGGCCATGCTTCTGTATTCTGCCTCAACTGAAGAATGACTTACGGTCGTTTGTTTCTTTAATTTTCACGAGATAAGAGTAGAGCCCAAAAAAATACAAAATCTCGTGATTGATCTGCAGCTTGTTGGACATGCTGTCCAGTCAGCATCGCAATAAGCTTGAAGCTTGAAGGATGATGCTGCTGGAAAAAATAACTCCTTGGAAAGACATCCCCGTAAGTATTTGAGAACTTGAACAACAGCTTGCCAGTGAGGAATCCTTGGTGATTGAAAGAATTGACTGAGTTGTTGAACAGAGTACGTAATGTCTGGTCTGGTCAGACTTAAGTATAATAATTTTTCAACAATTTTTTGATATTTTTCTGGGTCTGGCATTAAATCTCCCGTATCCGGTGACAAACGAAGAGCTTTTGCCATAGGAAAAGGGGCAGGTTTAGCATTAGGAAGCCCAACGTCTTGCAGCATGCCAAGTATGTACTTATGTTGGCTGATAAATAAACCTTCTGATGATCGAGCAAGCTCAATACCCAGGAAGTATTTAGCATATCCCATGTCTTTAATGGTGAACTCCGCATCAAGAAACTTCTTAGTGGAGAGAATGGAATGCTCATTCGTACCAGTGATGAGGACGTCGTCAACATAAACAAAAAGAGCTTGAAAATCATCTCCAGAGGATTTGATGAATAAACAATGATCAGAAGATGACTGAGTGAAATCAAACTCCTTGAGTTTGCTTATAAACTGTTTGTTCCATTGACGCCCTGCTTGTTTCAACCCATAAAGAGATTTAATAAGCTTACACACTTGGCCATTGTATGTCTTTGTATTACCCTCTGGTGGTATCATATAAAGATCTTCGTCAATGAAATCATGAAGGTACGTATTATTGATATCAATCTGGTGAATGGGCCATTGTTTAGCTGAAGCAATGGCGAGAAAGATACGCACCGTAACTATTTTTACAACCGATGAAAAACTATCCACATAATCAATTCCTTCAATCTGGTTATAGTCCTTGGCTATCAGTCGGGCTTTGAATCTATCCGCTATACTGTCCAACTTGTACTTTATACGATATACCCACTTCGAAGCTATGGATCTTTTTTCTGCTGGAAGTTTAGTCAACTGCCATGTATTATCGCGCTTGAGAGCATCCAATTCTTGATTCATGGCTTGAACCCACTGGATATCATCCTTAGCTTGATGATAAAAAGATGGTTCTTTGACACTTGATACATTAGTAATAAAAGCAAGATAATCATGATTAAAGGTAAGAGCATAAATGAATTGATTATAGAAAAAGATGTACCTGCAGAACCATCTTGATTAGGAGGTAAAGCTATTGGCAAAGAATTGTCATGTGTAATTTGTGCTATAAAATATTGTAGCCAAGCTGGTTTTTAGACAGTCCTAGTACTTCTACGAAGAGGTGCAACAGGAGGTGCGATAGGTGGTGTAGGACATGACTCTTGATGAGGTGATGGGGGTGGATATTCAATTGGGATATTGGAAATAGGGGTGGAAAAATTATTTTATCTAGTGATAGGTATGATGGGTATAGAAATTGTGGATGAAGAAGATTGACTAGATGATGAAATTAAAGTCTCACTTTTATAAGGAAAAATAGACTCGTGAAAGACTATATCTCTTGACACAAACACTGAGTGTGAATTGATATTATAGACTTTATATGCTTTGTGTCCAGATGCATATCCAAGAAACAGATATTTTGTAGCTCGTGGTTCAAATTTTATTTTGTGTGGCTTAGTGTTGGTGGCAAAACATAAACAATCAAAAACTCTAAGGTGTCAATAATCTGATAATTTGTGATACAAAACTTCGAAGGGTGTTTTTCAATTTAAAACTGTGGTAAGTAATCTATTTATTAAGTAGATAGCTGTAAGTATGGCCTCACCTTAAAATTGTTTAGGGAGATGGGAGTGAAATAAGAGTGCTCGAGCTACCTGCAACATATGCTTGTGCTTCCTCTCAACTACCCCATTTTGTTGAGGTGTGTAAGGACAAGATTTTTGATGAAGGATCCTTGGTCTTGGAACATAGATCGACAAGAGACATTGATGAATTCCGAGCCACTATCCGTGCGAATAAATTGCACTCATTTTTGGAATTGTGTTTCTATTAAATTCAAAAACATAGTGAGGTGAGATAGAGTTTGGATTTTATCTCTCATTAGGTAAGCCCAAGTTGTTCTACTAAAGTCATCTACAATGGTTAAAATAAATCCTGGTCTAGTGATTGTATGAATATGATATAGGCCCCATAAGTCTACATGTATCAATTCAAACATAGTTTTACTAGAAATTGTACTGATTGAAAAAGGTAAATGCTGCTGTTTTAACAAAGGACAAACTTCACAAAGTAAAGAATCTATAATAGAAATATTGATATTTGGAATTTTGAGCAATGCAGACTTGGATACATGACATAAAAGTTCATGCCACAGAGTACAAGAGGTTGTGACAGACTGAACATTATTACAATTTTTATGAAAAACATATTGTAAAGGAGTGTGTGTGAATGATGATGAATCAAGCTTGTATAAATCAGCATGTTCCTTTCCAATAGCAATTATCTCCTTAGTCCAATGGTCTTGCAAAGTACAATGAGAATGAGAGAAATAAACCATGGTGTTAGTAGATTGTAAAAGTTTACTGACTGAAAGAAGATTATACTTGAAAGAAGGCACATACAACACATCTGTGAGAGTTACTTTTGGGTGTAAAGAAATAGTACCTATAGATGTGACATTCTATTTAGTCTCATTAGGTAAATATACGGGTGAGGGGTTAGGTGGTTTATATGTTGGAGAAAACATTTGTATATTTGAGCATATGTGGCTGGTTGCACCTGTATCAACTATCCAAGTACCAATATTCTCATCACCTTTGCTAAGAAGACACCGATGAGGTTCATTATCTGCAAAATTCGAATAATTGGTAGTGTTTGGTTCCACAGTCATCTTCTCTTTCATATATTTTGTTATTTCTTGCTGAATTACAGTGGACAGATTAGTGCTCCAATCACTTGGCTGAGATGAAGGATTGAGTGAATCATCATCTATGGGAGTTTCATGAACTCGAGCTGTGTATGTCTGATTCTTGTTGCTGTTAGAATTTTGACTTTTTTGAATATTAATCTTTTTCATACCTTCAACTTTATAATTTAATTCTTTAACCATCATTGCTCCAGCATGATCCATCGAATCTGAAGCTGAGAGAACCTCACACTGCTTTTCAACACGAAGCACCATAGAATACGCCTTGTTCACAGCGGGTAATGGATCAAGTAGTAAGATGTGGTTGTAGACATGATCATAGCTATCATTCAAATCCATAAGAAATTGTATCAACCTATCTTCATTCTCAATACTTGCAATAGTTTTTGCAGCCCCACACGTACAGATCGAAAATTTCTCAAGCAAGATAACTCATCCCAAAGCTTTTTCTACTTTGTAAAATATACCATCACTGACATATTTCTTTGAGAGAACGATTTAATTTCTCGTCTAATTTGATAAAGCAATGGGCCGTTGCTTTCACTAAATCTCTGTTCAAGTTCATTCCAGAGTTCACATGCAGTAGTTACATAGAGAAATGCCTCTACTAGATCTTTAGAGATGGAGTTCAAAATCCATGCCAGCACCATGCTATCGACTCGTTGCCATTTCTCAAACAATAGAGATTCAGCATCAGGCATAACACATTTTTCGTTAATAAAGTCAAGTTTATCCTTAGCCTTGAGTGCAATCTTCATCGATTAACTCCATGACAAGTAATTCAATCTAGTTAATGGAGCGCTTACCAGGAGCATGTCTGGATGATCAGAATTCTGAAGATTGTAAGAATCACCGATAGGAACTCCATCGATCTGAATGTCAGATTGAGTTTCCTCTTCTATGATTTCTTAATCATCACAAAGGCCACAATGATCGTGGCTCTGATACCATGTAAATAGGGCAAACAGAGAAAAAAATTATCTTCTCATTTCTCTGAATTGAAAAAACTGATAAAAGGGTTTATATATACAGATGGAAAAAAAATGATCTTAAATTCAAAAACAAGAGAAGACATCTGACAAAATACCAGCTGGATAACATATATAACAAACCAGCTGTATAACAGCTTTGGCCTAGTTGGATAATAGCTTTTGGCCTAGCTAGATAAGAAACTAGCTGGATAATAGCTTTGGCCTAGCTCGATAACAGTTAACACGTCTTCAGAATCGCTTCAATTTTACACCAGAAACTTCAAACCTATTAGACGATCAGAGCAACTTGTGGGAATTGATACAAGATAGAAACAGTAATTGAATATTGAGGTGCCAACATTTTGTGAGTTAGGAAATTATTTTTGCATATTAAGAGCCTGTTTGGATAATCCTTTGCAATCTAATAGGATTCATTATAACACAAGCCAAGTAAGGCTCATTTCATAGTATTCACAAGATTTTTTTAAGGTAGACCGGTCTGAATCCCACCGGAAGAGAAAAATGATCTTATCAGATGTTTTTCTTCCACCCCGCAGTAATGGATTTAAAGAGGTCCAATTGACATAGGTTCGATCAGGCCTCATATTTGATAATATATGCACATTATTTCGAAAATATGTGTTGGATGGAGCAGGCCTACTCTTACAGGATTTTTAGCCCACTTCCACAGTAATATCCAAACAGGCCATTATAAATGTCAAAATCCTTTTTTTTAATTTCGGGCCATACTAAATTTGCCTACCATCAATTTATCTATGATGCTACTCTTCACCTTTCTCTGGTATGTTTATTTACAGATAGTTTCTATCATGCATCATTATTACATTTTCATCCCTGTTACAGTATAAGAGCCTTTTGTTGATGCACCCTTCTAGAAGATATGTATAAATAACTCAAAAAGTTCGCGAACGTCAGGATGGCCGAGTGGTCTAAGGCGCCAGACTCAAGTTCTGGTCCTCTTGAGAGGGCGTGGGTTCAAATCCCACTTCTGACAAAAATTGTATAGAAAAATGTTTTTGAGTTTTCTCAAAATAATTCTGTTACTAAAATTTGAAACTTTATTTGTTGGTTTCATTTGTCAAAAATTGCCCAAAATTTGAAACTTTATTTGTTGTTTTCATTTGTTAAGTTATATATTCGATCATGGTTGTTTAAACAAAGTCCGACTTTGAATAATACATTTGAGCTTTCTAAAGCATTTTATAACTAAAATATTAAATTTTGTTCATTATTTTTTTCATTAAATTTAAAATTTTTTAATTTTTATTTATTATTACTTAAAATTTTTATTTTTATTCACCATTTTCTTTCCTTAAAATTGTATACTCCTTTACATGTGTGTAAATAAAAGCCTCCTTCTTGCTTTTCCTTAAAAAGTAAATTATTTTTTTGAAATTCTATTAGAACAATGCATAATGAGCCAAATAATATCACTGAGTTTTTGAACCATTCTAGATGATCATAAATAATATTTTTTAGGAAAAAGGGAATTAACTAAATATATTTCTAAGTTTTGTTTTTAATTTCATACCTAATATTTGAAATTTTACTCAATATTTTGTTTATTATTTTACAAATTTTATTCACTATTTTTATTTTTAAAATTAAAAGTTTTGTTCATTGTTTTTCTATTTTAAAATTATATAAGGTTTCTTGTATATAAAGTAGCACTAAAAATAATACTTTTGAGTTTTTCACTAAATCAATGTATAACTAAAACTGCAATTTTATTTGTTGATCTACTTTATTAAATTAAAAATTTTACCAATTTTATTCATACTTTATTTTTAGAAAATTTCTAATTTTTATTTAACATTTTTCCTTTAAAATTATATACTCTTTTATATATATTTAAATAAAGTTCCACTTCTTTCTTTTTCTTAAAGATTAAATCATTTCTTTAAAATTCTATCAAAGCAATGTATTATGAGTGAAATAATATATTTAGGTTTTAAAATTTTTTATATGATCAAAAATTTAAATTCTATGCAGAATTCTATTCATAATTGATTTTGAAATCCTATATCTGAAAGGGTTTTTTTACTTAAAAAGAAGGGAATGGGTTGAGTATCACTTCTGGGTTTTCTAAATAATTCTAAAACCAAAATTTGAAATTTAGTTCATTATCTTCTTTCATTTAATTTAAAAATTTGCAAATTTTATTCACTATTTTTAAAAAGTTTTAATTTTATTCATCAATTTTTCTTTTTTAACGCTACAGTGCTTTCATGTCTTCTTAAACAAAGTCCTGGTACGAAGAATATTTTTGGATTTTTAATCAATTAAAAATTAAAATTTTAGTCCTTGTTTTCTTTTATTAGTTCAAAATTTTACAAATTTTATTCGCTATTTTTTAAGACATTTGAATTTTATTTGTTGTTTTATTGTTTACAATCACACACATTTTCATGTCTATTTAAACAAAATCCCACTTCTTAACTTTTCTTGAAAAATAAATCATTTCTTTGAAAATCTATCAAAAAATGCAGAATGAGTGAGATAATTTTGAGTGGTTTTTAAATTGTTTCTTTGATTAGAAATTAAAATTCTAGTCACTATTTTTTATTTGTCAATTTATAAGCAACTTCTTATTAGTTTTAGTAATGTTAGAATCTTAGTCCCTAACCATCTTTCTAAAAGATAATTATCTGATAGAAGATGAGATTTATTAGCCTTTATCCATAAGACACAGAACTCCGTATCTATATATACTATAGGTTGGCCTGAGGAGCTTTGCATCGAGCCTGATCTACTTCAAGTAAAATCAAGCCTCGGTGGCAAGTTGAGTGGTTAATCTCTATTTAATTCATCAACCGGGGGACGAGCCGACTTCCCATAAGGATCTACCCTCTAAGGATCGATAGTCACATCACTAGTCACATAAAACTCCATCTGGGGGCTCCGAAGGATTCACGTTGGAATATAACGATAAATTTTGCATGAAAATAACATGAGTCAAGTAAAATATAATAAATAGTTTCAACCTGTTAAAGATTATGAATTTTTGATCCTACATAGCACTGGGTGTTTGCTTAGGAGGTGCAGGTAACGTTAGCAGGTGTTGGACTTCTTTCCAGGTGGGAACTATCTAGGGGTGGCAAAGTCTAACCTACACTGGCCAAGCCGTGTGAAACCCGCTTGAAATAAACGGGTTCGAGGGGGGCATTTTGTAAGTCTAACAAAAAAGTCTAGGTCAACCCAAAATCAACTTGATTATAAATGAGTAGGTTTGGACTCAGCCCAAAGACTTGATTGGTCACCCAGTATGAGCTAAATGGTAATCAATCGGCTCCCATATCTTATGTTCTTGATAATTCTCTAGTTTTTCCGATTTACCAAACAAAGAGATTATATAGCGGGATGGATAGGGAGGCATTGGGAATATGGGATTTTGGAGTATGGGGCTTAGCATTTTGATTAATCTTATTTTTAATTAGTTTTTTTATTGTTATTGCTGCTCCTCTCTTCCCCCCCTGAGATGGGATGGTGAAAGAGGACGGATCTAAGATGATGCGCCAGTGTGTTATCGGCACCTGACCAAAAAAAGATCAGTTGTAGTAGGTTTTTACTGCCTTGACCATTAAAAAACTTCGCCTTTGGAATGGTACCTTCTTGGGAAAGGGAGTAGTAACTAGGAAACTATAGTAATGACTACGAGCTGAAGGATACCTAAAGACAAACATACAGGTGGAAGAAAAAATATAGTGCTGGCGATTTAATTTGTGAAAGGTCACTTTCATAACTAAGACTTAATACTTATGCATCTCATTTTTTACTGCTAAATATCTATCTTCTTCCGATATTGGCACATCTTTTTAGTGTTACCATTACTTTATCTACTTTCTTTTGATGGCTGCAGCAGCCGATTCTACTCCACTTTTTACTTCCTGATCTTTCAACAACTATTTCCACTTCTCATATGTTGCTTTCAAGATTTCATCCTATATTAGGCTGATGTCTAGCATAAGTCATGACCGGCATTTAAGTCAATATTTAGTCTCTCAATTAAGTCAGATTCAAATTCAGCATATACTTGTGACCTCTCTGGAACTCGGCCTAGTTCAACCCACTCCCATAGATATTGCTTCTTCCATCTTGATCAACGCTATGTGGTAACTCGATCAACCTATCTAGTTTATCCCTATTTCCTCCTCCAACTATTTTTGCTGCCCTTGGACTTGATCATATAATATAGTTTAAGTCGATCTCTATCACGGTGTGAGCTATCTTATCTAATATATCCTGTCAGTAACCTCCACAATCATCCTGTAAAATTAAATTATACACTCAGTAAACATTTCATTATTAAGATTAGAGCTCATTAAACTTAGCTTTTGGCACCACAATGTGTCTACTAACTAACTAGCCTTTAGGCCACCATTACAGATTAGGATATGTTGAGAAAACATTTAAATATCCTAAATTTTGTAAGTTTGTTGTGATTACAATGATATATTTGAGATGAAATTAAATTTTATTGTTGATGATATCTGTGTACCATGTTTTGTTTTATCTCTTAATTATATGCAAGTAAAAGCTTGAATGGAATGGTAGATGGGTATGGGATTATGTAAACTAAATAGATCAGTTATGGATTTACATTTTCCAACCTAATTATAAATGAGTCTAGTATGGGCTGAGGGTTGTTGACCCAAATCCTGCTGGGCACGACCCATTGCCTGATCCCCTAGTGTTGTCCTAGGCCGTTCAGCCCATTTCCTACATTGTGATGATATGGTTCGTCTATCGGTTTGATAGGCTTGCCTATTCAAAAAGCAAGAATGATTAGTAAAAATTATTAATGTTTACTATATGATTAGTAGACTCAATGTTTCATTCCTTTAAATTGATCGAAATATATATATTTTTTTTTTTTATTTCTATAGTTTTTCTTGTGAGTTCAGTAGCAAGGGGGAAAATAAATAATGGGCCAAGAAGGACCATCAAGAGACCCCAACGACATAGGCTACGTAGGTATTTATTATTAGAATATTTCCTCTATGTGGTCCAAATCATCACCTATTAAGAAACTCCTTTGAACTTTAATTTAAATAAATCATATACCAACTTAAAGGATTCCTAATCAAGTTAGGATACTATTTTCGGTATTTACATCACATCCAAATCGATAAATAGGATCCAAATGCCGATACAACAAGGAAGGTACGGGCAAGTGATTGTAGTTTACGTTGAGGAGGACGAGAGTCATTGACCTAAGATATGGCTTTTTATAAAGTGGAAGCCAAGGAGTAGCTAACCAGTAGTAACTTAGTATGTGGATGAATGGTAGTTCCATTTAGAATATGAAAGTAATTGAAGGAAGGTGATTATCATGCATAGTGGCATGGTGTAAACCAACAAGCATCAAGATTGAGTAATTAAATCTATTTTATCACTACTTAGAATGTAGGAGTGGTATAACTACTCAAAATGGAATAGAAGAGGTAAGATAACTACTGTGCATGATAATAATGGCCTATGTGGTGAATAAACATCAAAAATTAGGTTATGGCATCTATCCTAGTAGTTAATGAAAACTATTTATAAATATCAAATTGTAATCTCAAGAGAAGAACCCTCCTGCCAATCAAACAATCCATTGTTATCTTATCTTTATTTTCAATTTATTGTTTTTTTTTTTTTGAATTTTCAACATCTAGTTACTAGTTCAACTCTTGGTTATCTATAGATGTAGCGTTGGCTCATAGCTCCCACTACACTCGACCTCCTCCTTTGGATAGATAATATTATAGTGGCCAAAATTTTTGAAGGTCAAAATGATCTATGCTATTGTTTTAACCTCAACTTCTTTCTAACTATTTAATTTCTGTGGCATGCCTTATAGAGCTTGATAAGAAATGATCAAACCTTATCCATATCCCATGGTGCAAAATTTTTTCGAGAATAGATAGTCCTATATGATTAAAATATTGATAACAACTATAAATATAAGACCTAGATTTCTCTTTCCCCTCGCCAAAAAGTAGCCCTAAAAGATGATTCCCCATAATTAGGGATGAAAGTGGGATGGATATTATTCATCTGGATCCATTTTTGTATCCAAATCAATTCGGATATAGATAAAAATTTAAGAATCTGACTAATATCTATATTCATATCCGTCAAAGAAAAATAAATATAAATATGGATAGACAACTATCCCACCTGTATCCAAACATTCGAATATACATGTAATCCTATATAATTTTATATAGTACTTATTAATTTTTAAGAAAAATATACAACTATATAAATATATTATTAATTTGATTTATTATTTATTTAATAATATTTTTTATATGTGGTCATAAAATTTAATTATCTAAATAATATTTTTTATTATATTCATACTTTTGATATCCGAATTGTATCCATATATCTATTTAAAATAAATATGAATATAAATTTTTATATTTAAATAATATTTATATTTATATTTATCAAATAAAATAAATATAAATATAGATACAATGGTATCAAATCCGCATCCATTTTAGTCCTACGGCCATAATCCCATGAGGACAGTCGGGGGAGTAAATTGAGAGCCCTTTTCCTAAGTAATATAAAAAAAATTTAATTATTAAAATAATTTAAGTTTGAATTTATTTACCGATTTGATGCAGAAATGATAAAACGTCATTTTGAATGGTGTTTTATCGTGCCACGTCACCCTCCCATTCCCCCCCATTTTCCACGTGGACTAGACGGGAAAAAAAAAAATAAAAACGCCATTTGGAATGGCGTTTTTAAAAATGCCATTCCAAATGGCGCTTTTAAAAACATCATATCATTTGGCACTTTTAATTATTCCCCCCCAAAAAAAAAAAAAAAAAAATAGTAAAAAAATTAAAATTAAAATTTTAAATTTATAAAAAAATAAAAATTATAATTTTGATAAAAAAAATTATCATTTCAAATTAGTATCCTCATTTCAAATTATCTTTTAAAAAAGTTAAAAAAAATAATTATAAAAAAATTAAAAATATCATAAAAAAGTATTGAAAAGAAATAGAAATTATAATTCAAAATGTTAAGAAAATAAAAATTTTAATTTTAATTCAAATAAAAATCATCATTTCAAATTACAATCTCCTTTTGAAATTAATTTTTTTAAAAAAATATCATAAAAAAATTTAAAAATTATTAAAAAAATAAGAAAAAAATAAAAATTATAATTTTGAATAAATTTTTAAAAATAAAAATTTTAATTTTAATTAAAATAAAAAATAAATTTAAATTATTTTTTCATTTAAAATTAATTTTTTTAAAAAAATATGTAAAAAAATATCTAAAAAATCTTAAAAATTTTAAAAAATAAAGAATACCATAAAAAAATGAGAAAAAAATAGAAAAAAAATAAAAATTATAATTTTGAATATAAAGAAATAAAAATTTTAATTTTAATTCAAATAAAAATTATCATTTCAAATTACTTTTCCCATTTCAAAATATCTTTTTAAAAAAATATCTGAAAAATTTTGTTGAAAAAAAAATAAAAATATCATAAAAAAATTTAAAAGAAATATAAATTATAATTCTAAATTTTAAGAAAATAAAAGAAATATAATTCTAAATTTTAGAATTATAATTTATATTTCTTTAAAATTCTTTTTTTATGGTATTTTTATTTTTTTTCAACAAATTTTTTTAGATATTTTTTTAAAAAGATATTTTGAAATGGAGAAAGTAATTTGAAATGATAGTTTTTATTTGAATTAAAATTAAAATTTTTATTTCTTTATATTCAAAATTATAATTTTTATTTTTTTTGATTTCTTTCTCATTTTTTTTATGGTATTCTTTATTTTTTAAAAGTTTTAGATTTTTTTAAATATTTTTTTTTACATATTTTTTTAAAAAAATTAATTTTAAATGAAGAAAAAAATTTAAATTTATTTTTTATTTTAGTTAAAATTAAAATTTTTATTTTTAAAATTTTATTCAAAATTATAATTTTTATTTTTTTTCTTATTTTTTAAATATTTTTTTAATTTTTTTATGATATTTTTTTAAAAAAATTAATTTCAAAAAGAGATTGTAATTTGAAATGATGATTTTTATTTGAATTAAAATTAAAATTTTTATTTTCTTAACATTTTGAATTATAATTTTTATTTCTTTTCAATATTTTTTTATGATATTTTTAATTTTTTTATAATTTTTTTTTATAATTTTTTTTAAAAGATAATTTGAAATGGGGATACTAATTTGAAATGATAATTTTTATTTTTATCAAAATTATAATTTTTATTTTTTTATAAATTTAAAATTTTAATTTTAATTTTTTTATCATTTTTTTTTGGAATAATTAAAAGCGTGAGGTGATATGGCGTTTTTAAAAATGCCGTTTGGAATGACGTTTTTAGAAATGTCATTCTATTTTTCTTTCCTCGTCTACTCTACATGGAAAATGGAGAGAATGGGGGGTGATGTGGCATGATAAAATGCCATTCAAAATGATATTTTATCATTTCTGCATCAAATCGATAAATAAATTTAAATTTAAATTATTTTGATGATTAATTTTTTTTTTATGTTACTTAGAAAAAAGGCTCAGTAAATTGAGGACCAAATCATCCGACAATCTCGAGTAGACCGTGCATTTATCTTTACTTCGGTATGCATGGGATGAGGATGAATACGTCAACATCAATTCATAGAGCAAGGTGCATCCTCAAACCTATTGACTCATCACTTGTGATGATTACTTTATTACTGATTCTACATACAAGTTAGTACTCTGCATAAAAGATCTTGTAATGAAGAGGATGATAATTGCATTAAAGAACAGGACTGGCTTCGGCTAGAAGACACATCGTGGTTCATAGCACAATGCATGTTAAGACCTATGCTATTTAGGTAGACCTAAATTGTGTTGAACTAATTTACTAACCCTTGAAACCTTAGAGAAAATTGGATTTTAACCAAGGTCTCTAATGCAACCATCCATCGACCATACCAATTTTGTAACCTAGCAGCTTCTCTTAGCCAACCAACTATTAAACATTATTAATGCCTCATGCACCAAAGTCCAAAATTGATGAATCTAATGTATCTGGGTGATCATTGCCAAAGTTAGAAAATCTCCCACCCAAATACAAGATGTCAGCAACTTATCATGTGCCTAAATTTAGAGTAGATCAATTTAGAATGGCTCTTTGTAGTTTCTTTTCTGGAACTAATTTTCATATTAGTTAGGAAAAATAATTTTCTACTCAATCATTAAATTTTTTTTTTGATGAGTCGATAGTATTTTATAAAATAATAATATTATTTTTTTATTGATTATTTTTTATCATAATAATATTTTTATCAAATAATGATCCAACTCTATTTTACGAAGAAAAATGGGACCAATAACAATCAGAATTGATAAAGAGAAAAAAAGCATACGCGGAATTGGGGTGTTGGAGATGAAATCCCTGCTAATAGATGTGCCAAAGTTTTGAATTATGGTGATACATAAAATGCTGTATGAAAAGCTTCTTAATTTCTCAATATTTAACACTTTCAATCCGACAACATGCCGAAATCCTTAATCCCCTAAAATTGTAACTCTAAGCTGGTCCACGGGATGTCCAACTCCACCTACCATCACGTGAATTTAAAAGGACCGGCAATAACCGGTTCCATCGGGACGCAACCGGATCCCACGCACGGTAATCGGTGAACTAGTATAAATGGAATCGTGCGGATGGAAAGACCCCTCTGAGCGCGACGACTTCCCCTCTCTCTCTCTCTCTCAAAACGAAACCCTAAAAGCCTCTCTCCTCTTGTTGTTGCCTCCAGATCTCAACCCTCTCCCTATAAAAGACCCTTCTTTTTGAAATCCCCCCCTATAAATCCACTTTTTCCGTCATTTCCCGCTCAAATTTCATCGATTTCTCACCCCGATCGTCCGTGGAATCCTCCAATCCGGAGAGACACCTGCGGGTTTGGTGTGGAATTGGGCGAGATCGTTAGATTCGTCTCCTTCCTTGTTCCTGCTCGAGATCTATATTGTTCCCTTCTTCCCATCGTCTCAGAAACCCCAAGAATCGAAGAGGATGTCCGATATTGCGACAATGTGCTTCCCTGGATCAGATTATTCGAAAAATTCTTTTTGCTGAAATAATCGGATATTTTAGTTGAAAATCGGCCTTTTTTCTTCCAATCTTTGTGGGTTTCAACTGAAAACAACAAAAAAAGAAAAAAGAAAAAAGGAAACTTTATTGATCTTATTAAGTTAATAGGGAGGGAATCAGATCGAAAAGCTATAGATCTGAAGGCTTTTGATAGATTTTAGAGATAAGTGAGCTGAAATCTGAGAAAGTTGGAATTGATATTTAAGAGGAGGGATTCGAGAGGCGGAGCATGAGCGATCAGGTCGGAGAGGGGAGCCAGCCGGTTGATCTCTCCAAGCACCCTTCTGGTATCGTTCCCACGCTCCAGTAAGTTCCTCCTCCCTTTTTTTCTCAAAAAGCTTGCTTTTTTTATGTCCCATTAAAGAATCTAGGAAAATAAAGCTCAAAAAAGTTTATACAACACGAAAAAAGGCAGCCTACATCAGCCTTGGACATCTATATTTCAGCCCTTTCCTCAGATCCTTGACTAATATTAATATAGCTGAAAGTTATTTCGGTCAAGATACGCTCGTGCTCCATGGCCGACCAGCTCCCTTAGATCCCCGTGAGACATAACCCTCTGTAATTCCCACGAGACTTGCCTGTCGAGGTAGACCCTTGCCTCTATTCTCCATCACAGAGATCCAGAACGCACAGGGTAACCCTGTCAGGGAACTTGGTTGCGGAAAATTTCTTTCTAGTGTGGAACTCTGTATTTGAATATCGTAACAAATTGGCTGTTTCACTCTATGGTTGTAAGATTCTCTGCTTAAGAGGTTGTGCAGGCTGTTTTACTGTATTCAGGGAAGCTCTGCGTTTCCATGAAGTAAGCTATTATCTTGCTTTCATAGTTAGCGAGGCAGTAAAGAAGGTGGATTGGGCTGAAGCTGATCCTATCTATCTGTCTGACTGTGTAAACATTGTGCATGGGATTACTACTTGTCTGAATTGGAGTGCCTGCAGGTTGCCTTTCTTTCTGCAATCATTGAAATCAAAAATTTTATACAAGATTAAGAAGTGAGATAAAATAGCCAACTTGGAGAGACAGATGGAACTTTTGTCCTAGTCAATGCTTACTGTATATTGATTTTCAATTTCCATTTTCTTCTCTTGGAGCTGAAAAGTTTCATCTATATGTATTGTTCCATAAAATGTATGACTATTTTTGGTGGCTTTTCTTTCCAATATTACATTCAAGTGGTTCATTCGCCACAATTTCATTGGGAATGTTGTATTCAGAAAGTTCAAGTTGCCACCGGTATCCAGTTGCTCTGTCAAATTGCTTCGTCAGTAGCATGTTCTGCTTGCCTGAATGCATGACCATATGTGTGCACTTGGAGATAGCTGACTAAGGTTGCTTTTATCTGAATCATGTCTTTTTTGTTTCTTTTGATATGAATATTGGTGAGAATGGGTAAAAAAGAAAGTTTACTTATCATTGGAATCTTCAGTATGTTAAATTGGGTCAGAGCTTTTATTATACTGTGGAACCATTTGAAAGGCATATCAAAAGACTAAAAGTTTCCAGTGATCTCTACTATCATTTGTCTATGTAGTCTATATCATGAGTAAAGATTGCTCAGAATGGATGTGATGCTAGCAACTGGTTGACTTGATGCTAGTTGAAGAGGCTACTGGTGTGCTCTTATGCTAGCTGAAGCTTTAGGAGTAGTACTGCTTTTGCTATTTTCCTTATATGTATTTAGCCAAAACTTTCATTTAGCTGTTTGCTGAGTCAACTTCATGTCCTCAATTATGCTGATATAATGCTTTCTGTTGGTGCCATGTACATAGTCATCTTCATTTTAATAATCATTGCTCTATGGTTCCTGTTTGTTTTCCACAGGAATATTGTTTCAACTGTTAATCTAGACTGCAAGTTGGATCTTAAAGCAATAGCTCTGCAAGCCCGTAATGCTGAATACAATCCCAAGGTATGAGACAGAATTAGATGTTCAGATTTTCCATATAATGTCATGGTTCCAACCTCTTCACTTCAGTTCCTGGAGGCATATTAATCTGAACTTTGTGTCATGGCTTTAATTATGAAATTGGTATCCAATTATGCATACATATTTTCTGCAGTAAGCATGCATAATATGTGAGACTTACAAACATAAACTTGTAATTACATAAATTGCATATATACGAATTGCATATATCAGCATTTTTAATTTGTAACTGCATAGACTTAAAATATCTGATGAAACATTGAGAAAATTGTAAAATTACTCAGAGATTTTTTTTTTTTACAACTTGGCCTTTCAATATGTCTGAAAATTATTGCAAAGGTTTAACTAAGAGTTGCTAGTTCTATTTGTGTATCTGTTTAGTGCATTTATTTGCATTTTTTTTTCATATGCCTTATTGTATTTACCATAAATAGAGACTTTTTTCTTTGACAGCGTTTTGCTGCAGTAATCATGAGAATAAGAGAACCGAAAACCACTGCATTGATATTTGCATCAGGAAAAATGGTGAGTAGATCCTATATATACATTGTATGGTATCTTATGGAAGTCATAGAAATTTGTAAAGAATTCACAATTCTCTTCAGCAGTCAAAAAATCTATTGCTAGTTTTTTGTGTATTCCTAGACAAATCATTTTCCTTGGATCTTGTGTTTGTTTTAGAAAAAGACAAATGCCATTAGGTTTCATTATAGTATCTTCTTTGGTAGTTGGATACTGTTATTTGAGTTGCTTTATCTATATCCTTATTAAATGGCTTATTCTTTTGTTCTTGTTTTTATTGGATCATCAGTACAAACTACAAAGTCAATATATATTTGTGATTGAGAATGAAATGAGAAATAGAAAAAAAAGTGAAGAAACATGTAAAATAGAATGGAGGCATAAAGAAAGTTTGGTTCATTTCATATTGAATTTCATTACTTTTAGACATTTAATTAAATAACCTGGAACTGTGAATGAAGGTTCTAGGGACCAAAAGGTTTATCCCAGCCCCAGGTCATCCTCTAAGCATGTTTTGAAAAGAAATGGTCATCATTGAAATAATATAAAGAAGCTATGGATCAAAGGATGCCATGAAGCTCAAGTTCATCTTGTTTTTCATGTTGAAATTTGCAGCCATGGAATGCTCTGGGTATTGATACCAATTGTTGGGCAAGGTTAAAATTTTGCAATCTTGAATGGAATCATATTTCATATTGAATAGCAAGCAAATTGTACAGTCCAGCAGTTTTGGGTTGAGTTTTGAAGCTTAAGCCAAAAAGCTTATAGAAAATCGGTAAAACTAGAAAAAATAAAGAAAAATAAAGCAAGTATTCACTTAGAATTTTTTATTTTATTGTATAGTCTGGAAAAAAAAAATAAAGAAAAGTAGAGCAAGTATTCACTTAGCATTTTTCATTGTATTGTATAGTCTGGAATCTCTCTGTATTATATATAGTCTCAATGGATGATGTCTTGTAAACTGTAAGATTTATCAAAAATAAAAATGCAAATGTTTAAAAACTTAAAGTTGGAGCACAAAGTTACAAAATTAAATCAGATACGATTTTAAAGTTAGAACATGCTACCATAGATTCTTATACCAAAATGTGTGTGTGTGTCAATTTATAAGTTTTTAAAACTTTTATAAAAACATAACCATATTTGTGAATTTTTTGTTTTCTTAAGATGCTTGACAAGATGTAGATAAGATTTAAAAAATTCTGTCTTGTTTTAATCAAATTTAAATCAATAGCGTATATGTTTTAGAAAAATGCATGTTTACATCAAATATCTTGCAACTAAACACCTATCTGCTTACAAGTCTATTCAGAACTGCAAGGTTCAAGTTCAGACTTACAAATATTGCATTCTAGGGGCTTACTCTTTATCATCCAAAAGTACCTGTATGAAAAAAGAACAAATTAAAGTGGCCTTTTGTTCAAAATTTGCTTCCGTAAGTTATTTTCTGTCAAAACATCAATGCGGACCCCAGATTCAGTTTGGTTTAGGCTAAAAGCATCGATTTTATTATCGAAGTTTCAGACAAAACTTCAAACATTGTTTCCATCATCACTGGATGATTAACTGAACATAGACTTCCATTTCCGCTACCTTGCACATATCTTTGGAAAATGTTTTTCATTATGAATGTGTGATTTTGTTGTTCTTACCATTTCAGTTAAATGAAAATGCACCATTAACTGGTATGCTCTCTTCCGATAGTTTCTGTGCCTTGATAAAGTTAAGTTGCTAGAGTCTTTTTTATCATCTATTCCTTGAAAGATATTGCTAGAAGCAGGGATATAACTTTTATTGGTGTGTTGTATATCCCTAAGTTTATGCACAGATCAGAAATAAGGTGACTCCAACTTTTCGTTTGCCATACTGTGACTTCATTACAGGTTCATGCAGAAAGCCAATAACAAAGTCTATTGTGTGATTGTAGGAATTAAAGAAACTAATATGTGCTGTTCTGTTGCCTACAGCTAGCAGACCCAATGGTAAAGAGAACTTAAGTCTCTTGATGATTTTTTTAGAGTGCTTTGACGTCATGAATATCATAGAATAAGCTTAGGTAGGGTTACAGAATGAATGGGTATTTTGATGCTGTTTTGGAGGATATAATTTCAACTCAGATTATACCTGTGGATTTGTTTGGGCTCAAATATGATAGTGCTGAAATATTGGCAGAAATTAAGGTCAAAGTGGTGAGGCTATATTGGAACGGAGGCTGTCTTTTTTTTAAGGGAAAAAATTTCTTTTGGGTTAAAAACATAAGATATAGAGGCTGTTTTTATATAGGCTAAATGCAATATAGTATATGGAGCTTAAAATTGTTTAGCGAGAATCTGGATGGATTTGTAATCAATCTAGATTCAGCTCTATAACAGGTTCACGCAAGCAGCTTTCCCTCATTTAAATAATTTAACTAAGGTTAGTTTACTTATTTGACTTCACTTAAGGTTCTTAGGCTAAACAAAAGAAAGAGGAGAAGAAATTAAGCAAGGAGATAGATATATTGTAAATTCCTATCTATGTTGGAAATAGATTTGCTCAAAAGGCAGGCTGGGCTAGGTTCGAGCTGAGCTTAGCCTAAGCAATAACTAAAATTACTTAGGCCTAGGCCCAGCACAGCCCGACTTTCAGGCTGACTATCCAGCCCCGAGCTTGGTACTTAGGCTTTAGGTTGGGCCTCAGGCTTCATGATGGCCAATTCCTTGATTTTGATTCGATCTTCGGCGTCAAACACGGAACACCTAATCTTGTCCACCATGTTGAAGAGGCTCCCCTTCCTCTTCCTATTTGTCGAGATGTTAGGATTTGAGGACCAGAAGATCAACTCGTAGCTCCTCTACCTTGGCCACCAACCCTAGTTCCACGACGGCCTCCACATTACGGATGGCCTCACCATGGAGGTGGTCGAGGTGGCGCTCATCGACAAGGTGAAGAAGTCCCTTGTCTCCCTCATCTTCACCAATGCAACTACCATTGGCCGCTACGGCAAGGACACTTCATTCCTCATTACTTGCCTTGTCCCCAATGCCATGACCCTTGGATTTGTTGCCGAGGTGGCCCCCATGGACCCCACCATCCTCCAGCCCATCCTGGTGGACAGCCACATCCTTATGATCACCTCCATTGCGGTGAACGACATTGGGCAATGCTGCAAAATGAATGCAAAGGCTGTAGTGGGGGAGAGTGTGGCTGTTGTGGGGGTAGAAAAGCTGAACCTGTTGTTAGATGTGGTGGGGATTGAGGACTGGAATGAACCAAGAAGTCTAGTGAAGGAGATTGACATCAACAGGGTAAGGAAAGGGATTTGGGGTGGGGGGGGGGTGTTGAAGGTTGTGGTGGGAGAGGGATTGTGGAGGCAATGAGAGCATGAGTGGGTGGAGTAGGAGGGAGGAGACGGGTGGAGAGCATCCATTGGCAAATAAGATGAGGATGGAGGTATTTTATAGTATATTATATATATTATAAGTTCTGGGCTTTGGCTGGGCCGTTGTAAACTTGAGTCCAGCCTATTTAATGGGTGAGCTCAAATTTCAGGCATGGTCTGGCTTGCTGGGCTTAAAATCCAGGGCCAGACCCGTCCGAAACTTTCAAGCTTGAGCGAGCTGGACCGTTCGGCATTTGAACATGTCTAGCTGGAAAGGAAAGGATAAATGAGCTTTGCTGGTGAATGATTTTGTTCTACTATAAACTCGAATAGCAGGCATTTGTATCTTGGTTTATTTAGGGTCCAATCCGGGTCCTTTACTTTGCCAAGCAGGTAGCTGCAAGATGAGAATCTGCAAGACTGCAAATTGAATGATGATGATCTACCAATTCCATGCAAATCTGAATGCTGACGATCTATCAAACACCCAATTTTCTTTTCTTTTCTTTTCTTTTGTCTTACTCATTCATTTGGTAACCCATCATCAGTTTTTTCTATTTGTGCTGAAAGTACCAAGTCCTGACATTTAAACGTGCTTATGCATATGGGTCTGCAACAGGAAATTCTCAGAAAAAGAAAGAAGGGTTTGAAAATGAAACTTACACGCACATGGCGACCAAAAACTCATAGCCAAGTTTAACATGCTTATGCAGCTGCGGTGGGGTGGGGGAGCATGCCCACATCCAGCAGTAACCCGAATCTAACATAGCTCACATGTTGCCTTGCTCATTCTTTTAGTATCCCCTAATTTTCCTATTGATGCTGAAAGTACCAAGTCCTGACATTTAAACATGCTTATGTGTGTGGGTCTTCTGCAAAAGGAAATTCTTGGGAAAAGAAAGGAAGAGAGAAGGGGGAAGGGGGTCGGAAACATGAAGTACACAAACACAGCATAAAGACTCGTACCAAGTTTAACATTACTTTTACATTTTCTTTCTTTGTTCATTCTTTTAGCAGCCATAGAAAAAGGATATTTTACAAGACTGCAATTTTTCCTTCATCACATGGAGGACTTACAGGTGGCACTTGGGAACATTAAGCAATTCCACTTGCTGCAAGTTTTCCTTTAGTTTGTTTTTTCTTTTGTTAAATAGAAATAGGATTCACCACCTGCTGTTTATTGCAAACTTACAGATAGTAATGAAAGACCTGCTGATAACAACACACTGCCATGGCAAAAGAACATGGTTTTCAAGGGCTCCCAGTTTTAACCTCACAGGATCATTAGTCCAGCAAAGCTTAGGGTTTGCCTTCATGATGTTATAATCCCATAAGCACACTAGACCAAAAAAATTAAGGGCAATAATGTCCATATTTTACTCTTGAAAAAATTATTTTCAAACAGCTAGTGAGATGGTATTTCTAATCTCCTTCCTTCTTGATTTGCTGTTCAGGGGATGGGAATAACAATCACAAATAACCTATCTTGGGTCCCTTGAACTCCTTACTCCTGTAGCAAGAACACATCCTGTAGTCTACTGATTAATCAAATTGTGCTCATCAGTTATTAGACAATCTTACTACCTCTATCCTTGTGGACTTCGCTATGATTTCTCCCATGAAATAAGATCTTTGTAGATTTGTGCATGTTGTAGTTCTTTCATGCTATGGTCAACACATCCAGTACCTCCATCGACGTGAAAATTAGAGACAGACTTAATGTTGAAGGGAATTTAGCAGAAGAGGAGGTGAGGAGAGGAGGGGGAGTGGGTGGGTGCTGCAGGAAATTTGGTTTTGAAATTCTCAGATGTTCTTGCCCTACCAACTACGAAGTAAGGGCGACATGAAATCCCCCCTCTTTAGCCTCTTATGAAGAAGAAAGAAACAAGAATAGTTTATGTGATCAGGAAAGAGATCATGGTGGTGAACAAGCACCAGTTGATTAGCCTGTTTTTATTCAGGAAGGACTCATTGAACTTTTAGGAGGGGTGCTAATTTACATTCTTGTGTGCTCATCTCTTAGTTGAGTTTTGCAGATTAGCAGAAATATCAAGTAGGGGTGTTAACGTTTTGGGCTGCCCTGCTTAGCCTGAAGACCAAACTCAAGAAATCGGAGCTCAGATTGGGATTACGCTGTATGTGAGGCCTTGGTTTTAGAAGTTAAAGCTTGTATTTGTTTGAGATCCTTCCATTGATCCTTTTCATGGGAAGGTTATCTCCTTGATTGTTTTCCTGCATATGCAGCATTCACACCTGTAAAGGTTGCCAAATATAGGGGTGGCAATGGGTCGGATATGGGTCGAGTCAATCGATACCCATACCCGCCCCGCCAACAAAAAACCCATACTCATATCCGCCTTGTACCCATCTTGGGTCGGGTCGGGTTGGGCCGAGCTCCAAAAATGGGTCGGATCGGGCCGGATATATCCGAAATCCCTATATAATTTAAAAAATAAATTATACAACAGAACAGAGTCCCATAAATTAAAATTTTCATAGCCAAAGAAGAATCTTTTCAATCAAAAATCCCCAACCCTACAAAATATCATGCTTCTACCAAGATTAAGCTCTCAAAACCTCAAGGAACCAACTCACACCGCCACAACTAGGTTAGAATCCCATATACTTGAGGAAAAAAACCCAATCGGAACCTCCTCAGAAATCCCTCTAATCTCTCTCAAGTCCTGCTCTCCTTTCCCACAGATCTCTGAAAAAGATAATGAAAAGAAAAGAAAAAGAAGTAAAAAGAAAAATAATAATAATTTATGTTGGAAAAGGACTTACCTCTGATTTTTTTCCGCTTTTCCTTTGTTTTTCTTGATTTTCCCTTCATTTTCTCTTAGTTTTTCCTCTTCTTTTTCCATCCTCAAAAAGTCCCAATGGGGTGGGAGGCTTGGAGTGACTGAATATGGAAGCTTAGGAGATGCGGAGTAGCCGAATACGAGAAGCTTAAACGGCTAGGATTTTGTGTTGGATATTTGGGTGTGTATATATATATATATCCGGTCGGGTTCGGGGCAAGACATGCTATTATCCATATCCGATCCATACCCACTTCGGATTTTTTTTTTTCTAAAACCCATACGCGTCCTGGATTTTAATTGGGTCGGGTAAAATCCATCCCATTCAGATCGGATCAGATCGGGTATCTGACAGATCAGACTAAATTGCCACCCCTAGCCAAATACCTGATAGGCTCCCTTGGGTTCAGGGGTGTGGTTGGGAGGCTTGGAAATATTACTTTGGTGGTCGTCCATATTTTTTTGGCTTGGATTATAGTTCTGGTTGGAATGACACAACATGACACATTATGATATCTACTATGCAGTGCCCTTACCAACAGGCCACTGGCATGGTGCTGGCCGTGTGCCAGGCCAAGCACACCATGGTACAGTGCTAGTGCTGGGCTGGCCTGCTATGCTTAGGTTTTTGCTTTTCAGCACTTTGCAGCCGAGAAAGAAAAAATTAAAGCATTTTAGTATCTTCCTACCTATACATCTTATAAGCTTTTTTTTTCTAACATTTCTTAAAGAGATTAGAAATTTCTGATTCTTTACATTTTGTAATGCAGGTAAATTGTTAATTTCTCTCTTCGTCATTGTAAACCCATAGTAACTATTAACTAGTTCTAGTGTCTCTGGAAGTTGCATAATGGTGCTGCATCTTTGTTACTTTTAAGTAAAATAAATAATTAAACAGGTGATCTCTAGTTAGCGGCTTAGGTTTGTTATGTGACATGTCCATGGGACTAGCATTTTATGCTTACATTCTGACAAATAGGTGCAGCTCCTGATGTGGGTCATCATTGTTGAATCAGGAAATCAAGCTTGCAATTGTGTTTCTTATGCAAATATTTGCACACTGGCATTTGAATTATGGTGATATGCTGACTTGATTTCTGTTTGGCCAGGTGTGTACAGGAGCAAAGAGTGAACAACAGTCCAAACTTGCAGCAAGGAAGGTATTCAAGACTGTGACAATGTCAGAGCTTAAATGCTTATAACTAATGCTTTCAGTATTTCTATGGTTTTCCTTTGAACTGCAATTTTCATGCTCCAGGTTTTGTTGGGATTAATTTGTAATTTGATGTTCTACCTCTGGTTTTCAGTATGCCCGGATCATTCAGAAGCTTGGCTTTCCTGCTAAATTCAAGGTATTCATTAAAGGTTATATATTGTTATCCTTTGCTACCTCTTTCTGTCATTATCCAATCTTGTGATGTGATAACTAGGACTTCAAGATTCAAAACATTGTCGGCTCATGTGATGTCAAATTTCCGATAAGACTAGAGGGCCTTGCGTATTCGCATGGTGCTTTCTGCAGTGTAAGTAAATATTTGACAAGCTTATTCTTTACTTTTTACAAATTTCTGTTGCCATTGGTGGTTCTATGTTGATATTACTGCTGTAGTAACTTGTCTCCTCATCCATGTCACAAGGTTGGTTGGTTGGTTCACCTGCCCCCAGCCTTATGGCAATAGTGCACAATAGACAGTATATGAGATATTCTTCATTGAACATGTCCACAAGGTTGAGTTCTCCTTCAGAATAGTTCCATTGCCCTTCTTTATCTGAAGTCAAGGAGATGGCCTGAATTGATATACTTATGTTAAACTCTTTCCCTGATGTTATTTTATTTTGTGCATCTTTTTGCTCTTTCTTTCCAAGCTGTCTTTCTATGAATCTAGTTGCTTGGTGGTTACTTCTAACAGTACGAACCAGAGCTCTTTCCTGGTCTGATCTATCGGATGAAACAGCCAAAAATTGTGCTCCTCATCTTTGTCTCGGGCAAAATCGTTCTTACAGGAGCCAAGGTGGTAGTTATTTCTGACTTTCTTCAGATGCTTTGAACTATTTGCACAATAGCTAATAGCTTTTGGATTCTGCCATAGGTGAGAGATGAGACATATGCTGCCTTTGAGAACATATATCCAGTCCTCACAGAATTCAGGAAAAGCCAGCAATGGTATGGCTGTACACCAGTTCAAACTCTCTCAGCCTATAATTTGAGATTGTAACTGTTTGTCACAGACCTATATCGATGTCTAACGGTTTTATGATCGTAATCTTCCTGTGAGCAGATTCTCTCAAGAGACAGATGCTAATGTTTTGAGCTCTCAATTGTATAGACTTTGAAGAAACCGCGGAGACCAGTTTGGTTGCGAGATTTGACAGTTATAAATAACCGTTGTATCAAGATTTTGAGCTGGTGTATGATTATCTTGATGGTCATGTTTAAGGGTTATAGAGATTAGAGACCAAAAGAGTGTTAACCGCTTGTTTTTAATGTTTCAAAGGAATTCATTTGCCTCTTGCATCCATGTGTGTTTTGGTCTTGGCAACAATGAAATCCCCTATTGATGCTTTCATGTTAGAGTTCTAAACAAGGCCGCAATGACCAGGGGGAGGGAAACAAGGGATCGGGGCACAAAAGAATGGATCTGCTAGGCTGTTTTGAGCTTGGTCTTGACATTTCAATGGATCCAATTGTTGGTTTAGACGGTTCTTTCATCTCTATCTGTTTAAGAGTAATGAGAGATGAAGCAAAATCGAGAGTGCACTTGTTAGCTACCGTAGGTTTGTTGCTATGGGTCTCTTCATGACTATACTCTAGGATTCGGATTCGACTCCACAGCTCAACTTCATCAAGCTACAAAAAGCATGGTCACCATCTCAAAAGTTTAACGAGTGGTGCCTGATGACATTGCTGCTGTTAGATTGCTTTTGCTTCGATGCCGCTACGAACACAGTGCAATTGTGGAGATCAGAGAACCACAAAAATAATGGAGATAATGAAATGCTGACCAACAGAGAGGTAATGAAATACCAATGTACACCTTGAAGGAAAAAAATCCAATTACAATTGCTTTTTATCTATTTCCTTGGACGCAGATCGAACAATCAGCCCTTGCCACAATTACCAGCCGCAGGTCCCTTGGGAGCTATTTGGATGCTTGGATTTCTAGATGCAGCTGCAAGTAGAAATGGTGTATTTGTATTTGCAAATATTTATTTAACTTGCTTGTGTCTTAAAAATGCATGTGTGGAGAGTATGTTATCACTGAACTTGTGTTCGATCCACTATAAGTAGATTTGGATTTGTACTAAATAGGTTCAAGTTATAAATAAGTCAATCCATTTAACCTATTTAATATTGTGTTCGAATTCAGATTTTAGAAGTCCTATCTATTTAGCCTATTTAATATTTGGATTGGGTTAAGTTGGATAGTATATTATTTAAAATGAGCCTATTTAAGTGAACTTAGCCGCTAAGTGATGGGTTGATGGTGAATCCCATCTTGAGCTCACAATTAAAAGTCAAAACCATTAGCTTGCCCTTTTTCTTGATTCCATGGTCTTACCCACCACCATTGTGGTTATGATTTTTTTTTTTGGGTAATTAGCATATAACCTCTTACATTTTACATCAATTTACAAATACCTTCTTACATAAAAAAATCGATCAATGTCAATCTTATATTTGATAAAATATTGCAATGCGACCCATAAGCCTCCCAATTGGGGTTCGTGCTCGTCGTCGACGTCTATGTGGCAATATAATTGGGATTTTGATCCGACATAGCAATCGAATGACGACAGGGGAGATGACTTGGACCTAAACCTCAATAAGCACCAAATTTTCCGTCATTAATGGCCCGCTCCCCATCCCTAATCCGATCTCCCTTACTCTCCTTCTCATCCCCTTTTCTCTCCCACAAACTCTTCGAGTACGCTAACAAGAAGACCCATGGGGCCTTCATTGCCACCATCTTTGCCATGTAGGGCATCGACATCCTCATCAGTGACACAATCGCCATCATCGTCTTCACTACCTTCAAGCACTACTTCCCTACCCCCTCCTATGCCATCGATGCCGTAGTCCCCACCGTCCCTTAGGCCAATTATGTCTGGCACATAGTTCTCATGTTCAACGCCATCCCGACGGTGCTTACCTATTACTGGTGATGAGTGAAGGATTGAAAGATGAGAAAAAGCAGAAAGAGGTGAATCCATTGGATGAAAGAGATCGAAGGGAGATGGAGAAGAATCAGGAGGTGAGAAGAGGAATCGGGGCAGTGGTGAATGGTGGGTTGTCGAGGAGGAGGCAGCGGAGCCGCAGCTTGAGAGACTCTCCTGGTCCGATGCTTCAGATCCGTGTCTCTATTTTTTGCTTCTTTTTTTCGATGGCCAACAAGATCAGCAATTTTTTTATCAGGTTTCAGAAATCTTGCAGAGATCTTCTTCACCCAATCAAGCAGGATAGCACTAAAGAGAAGTGTTTGGACTTTACTCACATCCGCAACCTTACCAAGAATTAGTTCAACATCATCAACAAAGTCCATATTCAACATTTCATCCGCTTCATCAAGGATGCGAAATTTCAAAAATTTTAGATCAGGAGTTCCCCTCTCTATATGATCCTTTATCCGCCAGGTATTCTGACAACTATATCAATCCCTCGTTTCAGAGTAAGCTCTTGAGCACGGTAAAGAGATCGTCCATATAAACAGCATAAAGACAACCCCACTGCACCACCATAAGCCCGAAAGTCTGCATACACTTGATTTGCAAGCTTGGTAGTTGGTAGAAGTACCAATACACTCGGAGGCCTTCCACAACTAGTTTTCCTAGCTTCCTTGTACTACCCATTTGTCAAAGATTTCAAAATTGGAAGCACAAAGGCTAAGGTTTTATCCTGAATAGGAAACAATGACTCAATTCTCTTGGACTTCAACTTCTCAGTACCCTCATCCTCTCCGCTTGCGATCATATCCTCATCCTCATCATTCTTTCTTAGTTTTGGCTTCTTCAAAGCAGAATTGTTCGCCCTCGTCACCGCATCAAAAATGGTGTCACTCCTCTCCTTATTAGCCTTTCTTTTCTTCTTGCTAATCTTCTTCTCCGAGCCTTCGCTGTCGCTGTTGTTAATCTTTTCATTTTCAGACTCGAGATTCTTGTGCTTCTTTTTCTTCTTGCTTTTATTCTCCTCTTCTATGGAGCTGTTCATGTGGAGCTCGGCAGCCATGGATTCCAACTTTTTGGACTTCTAGTGCTTCAACTTCTTGAGCTCATCAAGCTCCGAGGGGGAGGAAAGGAGGAGAGAAGGCATCGGGAATGGGGGAGGGATAGAGGGAGAGGGGTGAGGGAATGGCGTTGTATATCCTGCAAAAGAGGGCAGCGTAGGAGGAAAGAAAGAAAGAAGAATGAGGATGGATAGTGAGACATGATGGGGATGCTGTGGACTCCATTATCTACATCACAGTTGAAGTGGGATTAAAAAGTATCAACGTGATAAAAATAATACCACATAATTGCCGGCGGGAGCCTCAAACTCCAATTGAGAGGCCTATGGGTCACATTGCAACATTTTATCAAATATAAGGTTGACATTGATCAATTTTTCTATGTAGGAAGTATTTACAAACCGATGTAAAATGTAGGGGGTTATATGCTAATTATCTTTTTTTTTTTTAATTTGAAGAGAAATGATTAGGGTTTTTCTTCTTATCCTCTTGTTCTTCCGTCGCCAATGATGGGGGCCTTTGAGCCTAGCCATAGGGGCGGGTGGTGGAGTAGGGGTGGAGGGTGGTGATGAGGGCTGAAGCTCATGGTCAAGCTCCAGCCAAAGACTTTCATCTGGCAATTCAACTGACAGTTCATTCGATGGAAGGCCTGCTATGCTAATGGCACCACTCACAAGAACTTCAAGGAGGGATTGGTGGTAAGAGCGCTAAGGTCAGACCCATTGGTGGATGGGAAGGAAAAGATGTCCTTGGTGAGCTTTCTGTCGGTGCTTAAGCGGATGAAGTGGGTTCTTAGGGGAGATGCCACAAGTGTTGTTGTTGCACTCAGGTCAAGGGGCAGAGTAGTCATCGTAGCCATTGACCATGGCAAGGGAGCATTAGGTCGAGCGCATCGAGATGACTTGTAGGTATATTTGTAGTCCACCTAGAGGAAGCGATCGCCAAGGTCAATGATGAGCTTGATGAGAATAAGAGGGTTCTCCGGTCAACGCATGTCACGTACTAGAGGGTGGCAGCATCCTTGGCAACTGGGATGATGAGGGTGTGGCGTGGGCCATTGGGCCGAGGAGATGGAGAAGAGAAAGAAGGAGACTACACCGGCTATGTATGAGAATATGATTTTGGTACGTTTGGTTGACCATGAAAAAATAATTTATTTCAGAATGACTTATATTTGGTTATGTATCTATTTTTATAAAAAATTAATGCAAAATACTCATTATACCCTTAATAGGTATAAAATCATATATTTTTGCTCTCAAACTTTATTTAAAAAATAATATTATATTTATATAAATATAAATATGATATTAATATTATTATAATATAATAATATTATAGCAATAATTTATTATTTTAATATAATAAATTTATTAATATGGATATAAATATAACTTTATATTAATGTAAATATTAGTATATTAATATAAATACTATATTAATATTAATAAAAAAATATTATATTAGTATAAATATTAAAATAATATTAATATGTTACAAATATTTTAATATTTATATTAATATAAATTAAAAAAAATATTAATAAATTTGGATGATCATATCTTGCAGAAGCATGAACACAGTAGATCCAGATCTCGAATTAGATCGATTGCTTAATCCCAAAGTTAGTAGTATAATCATACAGCATCCTCAACTTCCTAAAGGAGTGAAGCTCCTGATCTATGAGGGGGGGACTAGGTGTGCAGTCTCCGTAGATCCAACATGAGGCTCTAATTGTCCATAATGTTGCGAGATTTTTGTTGCAACCTAATAGTCCATGGAGTGTGATGATGCATGTCGGGCATGGCAGTTGGGGCCATAAGGGTAAGATCCATGCTAGTCAGAGCAACTCCTACATTTGGAAGGAGATATGTCATCATGTTACTGATGTTCTGGCCTACATGATGTGGCTTTTGGGAGATGGGCGATCGATTGACTTTTTGTAGGATCCATGGCTGTCCGAGCTTCCTCTAAGTCGATGGCTGACCTTCATCAGCACTGAAATTGGTGATAGGGCTCGAGCGTTTGACCTTTTCCATTTGTAGGGGAGGAGCTGGAACTCGCAGTTGGTTACCAAGCTCTTTGAAGATTTGTTGGCGAAGAGGATGCTGTCTCATGTGATTCCCATCCTGGAGGGTCCAGACGTCTAGATTTGATGGTCATCATGCACTTCTAGGACTATTTTAAGAGAGCTCTATGAGATTTACAGAGGTGAGTCCACGAGGATAATGGATGGTGCATGGATCTGGGGCTTCGAATTCATCCCAGGATGTGCCTTCTTTTTTGGAAGGTTGTTTGGCATCGACTATCTACCAAAGCCTTGCTGAGAGTCAGAGAGATAAATATTCCGACTGCTTGCCCTTGCTGCAGGCTAGAGGATGAGACCCGGGAGTATACGCTCTTCCTATGCCCCGAAGCATGGCAAGTGTGGCGGCTGGCTACCCCCTTACCCCATTCTAGTTGTTTCTTTAGAGCATCCTGCTAGTTCTTCTTAGAGATCCTGAGGTGGAGCATGGAGTACGAGACCACCAGACTTACTGGCACTAGAGTAGCTTATACTGCTTTTCATGTCTAGCTACTACAACAAAAAAGAATATTTGCGACATAAAAAAAACATTGCAAATACTAAATTTTTATCATAAATAATTATTTTCGATAAAAATTTCGTCGCTAGTAATTACTTACTAAAAATGAGATTTCAGATAGTATTTTATGATGGAATAAAAAATTTCATCATTAATAATATTTTTTTACGATAAAATACTTTTGTCGAATTTTTTTTATTTTTTAAATTATTTGAATAAATTATTTATGATGTAAATTTATGTCGTAAATAAAAATATTAGTGACCAATTTATTTTCATCTCTAATAAGATTATTTATGACCAAAATATTTCATCATAAATAATTTAAAAATATATTTTATTTTTTTTTAAAAAATAAAATAAATTATTTGTGATAAAAAATTTATGTCATAAATAAAGAAATATTATTTACAATCAAAATATTCAGTCACAATTAATTCAAAAAAAATTAAATTTTTTTAAAAAAAATTACGATGGAAATCTTCCATCGTAAATAGTTTTATTTACGATGGCTATTCCGTCGCAAATAATTCCATTGCTAATTAAAATATAATTTTTTTAAAAAAATAATTTATAAATATATAAATTTTTATTTATATTTTTAATATTTTATATTTATAATCTATAAAATAAAAATAAAAAATTTACATAATAAATTTATAAATAAATTTGATTATTTTATTATATTAAAATATACTTATAGAAAAATAAATTTAGTAATTACAAGAGGTCCAAAATAAAAATATAAAATATAAAAATAAGCCACTGGCCGTCAAGCATCAATATCTGGAGAAGGAGAATTGGTGGAGTATGATGGACTGGCCTGCTGCTGCCTCATCAACTCTATCATCAGCTCCATCTACACCATCCGTTCTATCATTTACATCTGAAATAGCTGGTACGAGTCGATGCATATAGCTAACTCATCAGCTCACTGTCGATCCTCAACAGTCTGTTTTTGTATCTCCATCTGCCAGACATCGCAGGTAGTATAGATGTCAGCCCTGAACGAGCGTGAGGATGGTAGAGCTCTGATCCTATGCCGTAGCCCCTAATATAATAGAGTCTCGTACCAAGTATCTAATCATAAATCTCATCATCTGTGGGCTCGGTCGAGCCCTCAGAGATAGGTTGGGATTTAATCTCTATCATACGATTCTGAAAGTTAAAGTTATAGCTATTCTAAGTTTGTACTAAAAATCAAAATATCAATGAAAAATAGTTGAAAAAACTTATATAAAGCTCCTGGCTCCCCACCGTCCACTCCTCTGACCATCGCTGGTGGGTCCGCTGGTAGATCTCGATCCTACCATGAAACTTGTCACTCTCTATATCTCTCTATAATTTAAAAATAATTAATAAAAAAATTTTAATAGTTAAAAAATTAAAATATGTTAAATAGAAATTACTTACCATCTACTCTATATGGCGAGTGAATGACCTCGAACCCCTACAGTGCGAGATGGTTTGTCTCTCCTGATTCACGATATTTCGAGCATATCGATACTGTACAGTTAATTGTCAAATTTGTAAGTAACTAACTAAATTTAAGAATAAATGATTCAACTATTAAACTCTAAAAAAAAAAAAATTAGATGCTTAACCTGATATGCCAGATCCTCATATCTGCGGCATATGATAGCCCAATCCTCAATACTGATGCTATCATATGGCGCTGCCACGCTACCTCCACCCCCTGATCCTGCACTACAGCATACCAGTGGTGATGAATGCGATGCTGGTAATTCTTGAAACATGAGTATAGATGATCATCTATAGCTCGCCGTACATAATCATGCTTGAAATCAACAATATCAAATATAACCTATCAATAATAAATATTATAAGAATATAGTACTAATTAAATATTTTATTAAATATTATTTTATCTGTAAGTGGCTATAGAAGATCTCCCTCTGAGTCGGTGTAACATGACATCAATCGAAGAGCATCACAAGAGCATAGCTGCAACCCTAG
Organism: Elaeis guineensis; assembly: GCF_000442705.2. Taxonomy (NCBI): domain Eukaryota; kingdom Viridiplantae; phylum Streptophyta; class Magnoliopsida; order Arecales; family Arecaceae; genus Elaeis; species Elaeis guineensis. The sequence continues at coordinate 383,757 of NC_026002.2, forward strand.
CCCCCGTGCTTACACCCAACACCCCTCCCGACCCACCCCTCCCCCGGCTGCTGTGCCCGCACCCCACCGTCGCCCGACAGTGCCTACCACCCCTCCCCCTCCCTCCTCCCCGCCCTGATCCCTCCCCTCTAGTTAGATGAAATGAAAATAAATAAAAGGGAATCGATCTTATCTTTATCAGCAATGGCGGCGTGGAGACGTACGGTGCGCGGGAGATGGTTTCTGTGGTGAGGATTGACGTACGGCGAGAGAGGGAGAGAGCTGAGGGAGAGGGATTTTGGTGGGAGAGAGGGAAAGCATAGGCGGTGGGAAGGGGTCAGGGGTTTCGCAGGAAGAGAGGAGGGTTTCAAAGGAACCAGGAGAGGCAGACAGAAGTGACTAAAAAAAACTTGATTTTTATTGAACTTTTAGCGATGCAAAGTTGTTTCCATCGCTAAAAACTATTATTAGCGACAAATATTCTATTTCTATCACTCATAATTTTCGTCAAATTTTTTTTCTCTAAAAATTTTTTTCTCTAAAAAAATTTCATAAAAAAATTAATTTACAATAAAAAATAAATTTTTATCGCTAATAAGCATTATTAGTGATACAAAATATTTTTTCATCACTAATAATTCCCGTCAAAGAAAAAAAATTTTCTTTAAAAATTCTTTTTGTCTAAAAAAATTTAACCAAAAAAATTTTATAAAAAATTAATTTATGATGAAACAGTATTTTCTATCGCTAACAATCATTATTATCGACGAAAATATATTTCCATCACTAATAATTTTTGATAAAAAAATTTTCTCCATAAATTTTTTTTCCTAAAAAAATTTAACCAAAAAATTAGTGACAGAAAATATTTTTATGTCGCAAATACTTTCTGCAAAAAAAAATTATCTAAAAATTATTTTTTAATAAAATAAATTTTATCTAAAAATTTTTTTTTATCGTAAATAAATTTTTATTCGATGTACGAAGCATGTGCATGCCATTCAATGCACCGCATGCGCGTGGGCTCGCATGGCACATGATAGATTAGCACAGATTCATGCCACCTATATTATGATTGCAAATGAAAATGATAAGAACTTTGATGTGATGCAAAGAGTACAAAAATTTTCATAATTTTTGGATCGTTTGATGCGAAGCAGCATGCACGTCGTTTGATGCAATGTGAAATACACGCTATTCGATGTTCATGATCTTCAAAGTGCAAATGAGTTAGATTGACCTGTAACCCAATCCGAATCAATTCAATTAGACTGATCCAAAATTTTTTATCATAAATAATTGGACATTAGTGATGAAAATATATCATCCATCCATGATTTATCCCCTTTGACTTTTGCCGCATTCGAATCGATATTTTTTTTTTTCGAATAAGCCTGACAGTCTAAAAATCCTTAAAATTTGGGAGTTAGTATAAAAAGAGAAGGATAGATGATAAATGGGATGCGTGGAAGAAAAAGTTTGGAGAGTTGTAAGTTTGGACTTTGCGGTTGGTTAAAGATAATGTTAGTACAATAGAAGGACAAAAATTGACAAAGAAAGAAGAGCAGGGCAAAAGTTGACAGCAAAAATTTTCATTGCAAATAATCTGTCCTTTATTTTTTTTAAAATTTTTAATTTTTTATTGATTATTTGTGATGAAAAATTTTCATCGTAAATAAATTAGTATTTGTAATGAAAATAAATTTTACATCACAAATAAAATTATTTATAATGAAATATTTTTACAGTAAATAATCTGTTATTTTTTTAAAAAAAAAATTTAATTTTTTATCAATTATTTATGATAAAAAAATTTATTAAAAATAATTCAGTATTTACGAATGAAAAATAAATTTTCGTTGCAAATATAGCTTATTTGTGACTAAAAATTTCCATCACAAATAGTCTACCATTTATTTTTTTAAAATTTTTGATTTTTCATCGATTATTTATAATAAAAATTTTTAATCATAAATAATTTATATTTATGATGAAAATATTTTTTTATCATAAATACTCTGTTATTTATGATAAAAAATATTTTTCTTCATAAATAATATATTATTCACAATGAAAATATTTTTTTATCACAAATACCTGTATTTGCGATGAAAATATTTTCGTAGTAAATAATTCCATCGCAAAAATATTTTTTTTTTGTAGTGTTGCCTGCAATGCCGATATCTTTAAGGGGACCTGGCAGCCGGCAAGGGTGATATTTGAGAGGGCCATGACTCAGGCTATGGAGATTGTAGATGTTGGACCTTTTAATTCAACCTTGAGGATTTGGGACACTTGGGTCTCCCTTGTTATTCCTAAAGCATGAAGGAGGATCTTCCTCTCCTTGGAGCCCCCATCCCCGACATTTTTGAAGGTCAATTTAGATGGTTGTGTGGCTGACATGAGAGGTGACGCATGTGGCTCTGACTCTCGATTCATTATGGCTAAGGGTGTTCGGTTTGTGGATACTACGGTGGTGCTCGTTGTAGAGTTGAGAGCGACTTAAGAAAGTATTGTCTATGTGAGGATGATTCTTGGGATCGATCAGTTGTGAGTTGTGGAGGATGACTCGCTGATAATAATAATTTGGATGTAAGGGTCTCGAGGTTGCATGGCTATTTGTAATCCTCTGGGTGTAACATCCAGAGTTTGTCGTGAAAAGAAAAAAAAAAAGAAAAGAAAAAAAAGAATAAGAAGAAGACGAAGAAGAAGAAGAAGGGCGATGGAAAATCTGTTGGCTGCTTACTTGGCTTAGCTCCCTGTGGTCTTTGATATTCTCAATGCTCAGGGTATAACCCTTTTTTTTTTTTTAATAATAAATTTTGGTAGGACAAGATGTAACTCTTCACTGATAGAGGTGAGATTAGCAACTGCGTTAGAGTCAAACTCTATCATTTTCGGTGATAGAAGTAATATAGGACTCCATCCTCCTTCAAGCCAGTAGATGGTGACTATTCTTTATAGGATCGTATTGATTAGTCGGTCATAAATGTCTCAGTTTGGATCCAATAGCCGAAATCCGACAAGAATTGAAAAGGATGGAGGAAGGGATAAGCCAAAGAACCGCATGGAAGTAGCAAATGACAAAACTGCGAACCTTTATCGTCTCAAAAAAACATCCGGATCCATCAAACTGGCAGTTCTACGAGTGCGACAATGCTGTCATTCATGATCACTCTACGGAAGCCTAACGTGAAAGAATTGACGTTTAGGGCAAGCAAGCGTTGGTCTAATGTGCTGTACACTCTTCTACCGAGGCACCGATTGGGTTGGGTATAGGGAGACAAAATAGGTGAGGTGTGACGGTACTACCGACTGCGTGAGCGAACAGCATGCAATCACATGAACGATGTTGTGCCCACCATTTCATTCAAACGATCGCGGATCAAAGGCTCCTTTTCTTGCTGCCAAAGGTACCCGAGGATACTTTTTCAGAGAGAGAGAGAGAGACGGGGGGAGAAATAAGATACTAAAAAGTACACTTGTATCCAACTTATATCTATTTTATAATTTATATTTAAATTGCCAGAGATCACCAGAAAACTTTGTTGAAGGGCTTCTTAACCCTGTTAAGATGTTATGTCGCACGGAACCTCATAATTTTACCGTCAGAACCATCCTCGACTCACAATTAATATGGGATCAAAAGTGTCCCTTCCTTGCACCATGATATAACTTTCTAATCAAATTAGAGAGATGTTGGACGAGATTATAGACGGTGCATCGTAATCCACCGAAAATACATCGATTCTATAAAAAATATTAATATTATAATTAAAAACTCAGAATTTAAATACATCGATCTCTGCTCCTACATATATAAAATATTATTCATTTTAATTTTTGACCACTATAAGATAGAACCTCATGATTTTATTTTTTAAAAAATATTTTATAAAAAAAAAATCTCATCTCATATAAATCAGAATTGTCCTTTGATTCATAATCAGTTTGGAACTAAAGATGCCCTTCCTCCCTTATCACAACAATCCTAATGCTGCGGAGAAGATTTTATTTGTGTTGATTACCATACAAACAATACTCACAGGAGAGAAAAATTACATATATAGTTTTATTAGATATATTTATTTTATAAAGAACTAGAGATAAATCTTCAACTTTACATTCGATTTAAAAGCAACTTTTCAAATGAATTTTATGTAAAAGTAGCTACACATTCCAAGCATGAGTTAAAAGCAACTAGTCATTTTTGACCGAAATTACTTTTATACCCTTTAAAACACTACAGTATTTTACATTACCATATTGCAGTATTCTTTTATAATAAGGTAGTATTACATTATATTAGTATATTATTTTTTTATAATAATACAGTATTGCTTTATATTATTATATTAGTATAATATTTTTTACAATAAAGTAGTATTACATTATATTAGTGTACTATTCTTTTATAATAATATAGTGTTACTTTATTATATTATATTAATATAATATTTCTTTACAATAAAGTAGTATTACATTATCATAGTACAGTATCTTTTATTATAATATTATTATTTTATAATAATATAGTATTATTTTATAATAATATAATATAATTTTATAATAATATAATATTATTTTGTAACAGTATAGTATTATTTTATGATAGTGTAGCATTGCTTTATAACGTAAAGATAATTGAATCATTTCATTCTATTTAAATAATTATTTTTAAATTATATTTTAAATTAAAAAATATTTAAAATTTAATAAAAAATTATTTTTAAATTTAAATTTTATTAAATATTTTTATTGATTTTTTTTTTATTTTACGTTGATTAATTACAACCTTTCACCAAAAATCCTTTGCACTTGGTAACTCCGTAACCTTGGGGAGTCCTTTTGCTACAGGCTTGACATGAAGTCTGTCCGCCTTCATGATGCGATCATGTCGAAGAGTCGTCACCGGCAAGCAAATTTGAAAAGTAGAGTATGTACCACTGTAGTGTTTTTGAACTCTGGTTTTGGGAGAAGGAAACGGTCACCCCGAGACATATTTTAAGGCAAAAAGAAAGGGAGACTAGTGAATGCCAAATTAAATTCAGGTAGGGTCCACAACTTTCCTTCATTAAATAAAGTAAATAGCTCTTTATAATGAAAGGAAGGCAGCAATTCAGTGATTCAATGAGCAAGACTGGGCTTATTTATTGAGAAATAATGCAAACATTATCCCACTTTAGAAAACTAGCACCCTTTATCTCCCTCTCCGAGATATGAAAAACAAGACTATATATATAATATAATGGATAAAATAAAATATAATATAATATAGTATTTCAGCATCATCAGGATCAAAATTGTCTATGCCATGTCATACATCTACCATAATTAAGAGAATATTAGAGCTACAACTAGCTCATATGCAAATCAATATTCATGCATAATACATTGGATGCTATTTAGCTAGCGATAATAGTTGTGTTATCATGTTATATATAATTTTTTGGTCCAATAGATGTGTATTATTTATGGAATATGAAATTGTGAATAATGAATCTCTTATTAAGACTAAAATTTCTACTTCCAGCAGGGAAAAAAAAGAAAACTAAATTTTTTTCTAATTTTTAAAAAGAATATGAAAGTTTATATACTTCATTAAGATAATGAATTATAAGATTAAAAGGAGACAATGAAAAAGATATTCATCAATATATCAACAGTCTAATAATAGATTACATGCTGTCTAGTAAACAAGCTTAATTCAGTAAAAAAATTAGATTTGAATGTATATTTAAATATTTTAAGTAAAAATTTCATGCTTAGAAGTTAGATTCAAGTCCAATGATGAAATTTTTATAATATTTTTTTTAAAAAAATTATTGATTAAGTAATGTCTAACTAATTTTTTAATTATATATAAATGAGAGATAGTAAGGAATGAGTAGAGAAGCCGAGAGACACAAAAACACTTTTGCATAATTATTATAATAGGCTCATACATATTTTAAATTTTTAATAATAAATATTTGAAATATATGATTTTTAATAAAAATATAATATATTTAGATTTTAGATTAATAAGTAAATAAAAAATATAATGTATTAATTAAAAGAAGAGAGGAAGAAGAAGGAAGAGGATAATTAATTAAAAATATTCGTGCAAATGCAAAGGTGAGAGAAAGACACCATGATCATGCCTATTTATACTCCAAAGGTGGAAATCTGTATTAGAGAAAAGATTCCACTTGAAATCCCCAAATTCTTTTATATTCACTATCATTTTTTATTTTAAATTTAATTTTATTTTTTTCTCTCACCTCTCACTTTACTAGAATAATAAAAAGGATAGTGCACAGTGCACTTAAGAAGATGGACGTATATGTACATGTAATATTCCGATTCTTTCAGAAGAAGCATTTGTCCCCATAATATACGTATCTACGTACTCCACAAGTAATTAGAGAGAGAGAAGGGGGGGGGGGGGGGGGTGGGGAGCGTGGGCTCTCTGCCGACAGAAGAACGCGGAAATAAAAAAGCACTCAAGGATGGCAGTTCTCTCTCTCTCTCTCCAACTCACTGAACCCCACGAGAAGAAAACCCCTCTCTCTCTCTCTACCATGGATCAGCAGGACATGGATCTCTACCAGAATCTGCCAGCCTCCGGCGGGCTTCCGGCGAAGGGCTCTTCTGCGGCGAGTTCCACGTTCGAAGACTTCCTTCCCGGGGGGTTAACGGTTAGCCACAGACATAAGTGTCCTCGCCCCCCCACCCCACACACTTAAAAGTCTTCTGTTCTTCTCTTCTTTTTTTTTTGGGTTGAATATTGGGTCAATTTTGGTTTTGTTTGATCTTTTTTTTCCTAAAAGGTGTTTCTTCTATCTGATTTTTTCCATAATCTTTTTTTTACTGAATTTTTCAGAGTAATTAGATTGTTCTTTATGGAGACATGAAGGTATTTAGTAACTTTATATCACAAAAAAAAAAAAGGAAGTTATTGAGCAATCATTGTCTCAAAAAGGAAAAAGTTATGTAGCATCCTAAGAGTTATTTTTCACATTTTGTCAATATATAATCTTCCATATCCCTCTTGCTCTATTTTTTTTTTCTTTCTTTCTCTCTCTTTTTGTCTGAACTTTTATTGGAATCACTAGATAGATTGCTTTCTACTTATAGAAATGAGAATTCTTAATACTTCTAGTTCTAGTTCTTTGGGCTACCATTTTTCATCAATCATCACCTCTTCTCTCTACCCTCTTTTCAGTGGTTTTCTTTCTCCCATCCGGTGATTTCCTTTTTTTTTTTTTATTGAAATTTCATTGAAATTATGACCTTTGCATATGAAAATCTTTGTAAAGGTTCTAGTTGTTCTTTTGTTGCACATTTTCATTTTAGATCTTTTTTTTTTTTTTTTAACTCCTCTAACTTCAATTTCCTTTTTTTTTTTTCCCTTTTTCCTTTGTTTTGGGCGACTTGTTGAATGTTTTGCATGCAGGAAGGTGAGGATGTCAGCCTAGAATGGCTATCCATCTTTGTAGAGGACTGCCTCTCTAGCACCACAAACTACAACTCTCAACACCTCCCACCTCCCACCACCATCACTAATAGCCCTCAACTCCAAACCCCAACAGCCTACTCGAAACCCCCACCACCCCAAACTCCAAAACCCTCCTTCCATGTCCTTGAGGGCCCATCCAGGTATAGAAGCAAGAGAAGAAAGACCACCCCAAGGTCCCGCCCACATGACCAGAACTACACCCTCCATGTGATCCCCTCAGACCCACCCCTCCTTCACCAGACCCACTGGCTTGCAGATAGTGAGCTCATCTTTCCCAAAAAGGAGCAAGAGGACAAGCCATCAGAACCAGCCTTGGTAGGAGGAGTGGAGGGAGAGGAGGAGAAGATGGGCAAGGATGGGGCCATGGTGCAGCCCAGGAGGTGCACCCACTGCCTGTCCCAGAAGACCCCACAATGGAGGGCAGGGCCTCTGGGCCCCAAAACACTCTGCAATGCATGTGGGGTGAGGTTCAAGTCAGGGAGGCTGCTCCCTGAATATAGGCCAGCAAAAAGCCCTACTTTTGTGAGCTACAAGCACTCCAATTCACACAAGAAGGTCATGGAGATGAGGATGGCCATCCTTTCTTCCCATTCCAGCTGAGTAGACTTAGCTAGACTTGTGTAGAAAGTTTAGTTTTTTTTTTTTGAATGGACAGCAGAAAATTTAGTTAGAGAGCAGCTTCGAGTTATCTTGTCGTATTTCCTTTCACTCTTTGTTATGGTTGATTGATGATATATAATTTTCATTTACCATCTGCATTTCTTTTTTTTTTTTTTCTTTTTTTTTTGAAGAATTCTTTGATTGTTCCCTCAAAAATCTGGCTTTATATGATCATGTTACTTATGATCATTTTTTCATGAAGGGCAAGAACTTGGGTATGGAAATGGTTTGGCTGGATGAGAAAAACCTTTTTCCTTGGAGAATCATAGGCTTTTGATTTCATGGCTAAATAAGGACAATATCATTACCCTTCTTTGGGAGTACAATCTAAGAGGATTCGTAATAATTTCCAAACATTAAACATTCTAACATGGAAGGAAGTTCTTTTCATGTCTAATGGATTTTCTTGAGGTTTTTCTGTCTTAAAGAGATGAAAATATGGGTTTATCGGTGAGATTTATTCAGGTAAAGAGCTATTCTTCTTTTCAGATTTTAGTGATATCTGTCACCTGGATTACTTAATTTCATGCTAGAGAGGCAAAAAAAGTGATTAGCTTCTCGTTTTCTTCTATATTGTCCTCTTTGTGAGTTTGTTCATGCAATGTATGCAAAATCTTAAAGTACAAATTCAGGGTCAAAACATGAAAAATTTATGGATCCAAGTTCATGTTATGAATTAGAAGATGTTCATGTTATGATTGAATATCTTCCGCTTATCCCAATCACAAAAAATATATATATGGTGGAGAATGAATGCCATTGTTCCATAAATTTCCTCTCTGTACATGTACATGGTGCTATATCTACTTTGATCCAGTGTTAAAAGGGTGAATATGTTGTTGATGTTCCTTCATCTTGTAATTCCTTCTAGAGAAACCACATTTACAGGGTACTACTAATCCATCATCTCAAACAGCTGGTCTCTCTGGGACCAGGTGGTGCATTTATGAGCATGTCTGAATATGCCTCCAAAATGAAGTATTCATCTCTACCTCAAATTTGTACATGCATGAGGTGTGGTGATGACTTTTCTTCCCTTGGAAATCATCTTGTTCTTCTTAACTCTGTACATTTGGGCAAGCTGCAAAATGTTATCCACTGGGTTTTCCTTGCCTGTTTTAACCTCTGTAAATATTCACTTGCAGTCTGTTTGTGGGGATCACTCAACCAATTTGGACAATCCTCTCTGGCCATTCTTTTGGTGGAACAAACAATACGTCCCCACATCTTGTCTTGTCATATTAATATTGATCCATGTAAAATGCAATAATTTTTATGTTTCCAATGGGATGGCAGCTGTTTTGCTTGAATAAAAAATAACATTGTACATGTTAATCATATATGTGATGAAACTTTCTTTAAGAGTGCTAAAACTACTTAAGCTTGCGACATGGTATTAAGATTGACATGCTCAAGAATTAGTCACAACGGAAGACATGGTATTAGGATTTAACTATGCCTATGTTTTGCCATCGTGAGATTATGATCCTTTTGATTCCATCAAAAAGGGATTTATGATCCTTTTGAAGGATCGACCTAGTTCTTAGTTATGTTACTTCACTAGAAGACTCTTGCTGATGAAATTTTTCACTCATGTCATAGCTGCTAGCGTTTTAGGACAGTTTAGTTCTATACAACTTCCTGAGTGAACTTTTTAAATATTGGGTCTGTATCTTTGCGTGGATTCTTCTGTTAAATTCTCCTAATCTAACTGCATAACTTATACACTGTTAAGGGGCATAGAAAGCAAACCACAATCTTTCGAGTCACCTTCTGTTTGATTGTGGATTTGTGGTCCTTGCTCGGAGAGCTGTTCTAAGTCTATGGAGCATTTCTCTGCAATAAAAGCAAACTATCATCCAATTTTCTGCCTTCCAAAGCTCCAAAACGAGATGGTAATGCAAAGTCAGGAACCATTGGTTTGCATGAGAAAGTCTTGCATCATTTGCACGGGACATTGGGCGAATCCTGATGTTATGCGAGAAGTTCAGAGTATTCGCAAACAAATTTCATGCATAAGCCAATCATTTTGTTCATAAGAGGTTGATATAATGTCGGGCCAAGCTAGTATTTAAGAAACATGGGCCATTGTCCTGTCTTTTTTTCTTTTTTTTTTTTGACTGTAATGGAATTCGAGTGCCCATTCAATTTGTCACGCCCCATAACACGGTCATGCTACCGAGAGATGGTCCACGATAATACGAAGTCAAAATTCATCTTTTTAAATATAATAAGAGGTGCATCATAAATAAATGTAATAATAAAGTTCAATTCAAATATTTAATTAAACCAAAACTGGTTCAGAGCATCTAAATCCAAAGATAAAATAATACAAGTCTCAAAATTCATAATAGTTACAATATAAACATAAACTGAATTTTTAGTATAAAATTTTCAAGCTTGCTTTGCCGATCCCCAAGCCTGGATTTTTTTTTTACCAGTCCTAGCCTTATTTCTCTGTACATGAAAAAGAAAACAAAAAGAATATGAGCTTCACTAGCTCAGTAAGTAGACTTCCGCTTCCTTACTGGATCAAGCATAAAATTTCTTATGATAATGCATCATTTCGCAAATAACAATTATTGTGAAAATAAACATTTCATAGAGCATGTAATAAAACAAGTTATAAGCTCATCATGCATGTATAAATCATGTATATTTCATAATCATGAATCATAAATCATTTTTGTCATGTATTCGTGTCATGTTTCAAAAAAAAAATTGCTCACAAATGTTCGTGCTAAGATCACTATTATATCCGTGATAGGACCATGTTTCTTAATCGACAGAGTTCTTAATTCATGTGCCCACTTTATACCCACTGGCAGGGCCATGTTTCGTGTGGATGCTAGCTCCGGATATTGACCTTCCCGAAGAGATTCATTCATAGCTATCTGAGAGTCTTTGAAATCTTTGTATTTTTTTTCTTAAAACATACATATACATAAATAAAAAATAATAAAATCTCATGGTTCATAATCATGCAATTTTTTATAAAATACATTCATGCAATCAATGCTCATAATAAAACATGCTTTTTCATATCACATATGCTGATGCTTATTTTACGAAAAATATGACTTCATCAATAAGAGATCTGATGCATGAAAATCATGAAGATTTAAAAATAAATAAGGAGCGTAAGATCTACATACTTCGATCGTCCTAGACTTTTTAATCTTCCTTAAATGAATCAGATAGTCCTATTTAAAATATTAAATCATCATTAAATTTTATTTCATATATTTAATAAAATTACATAATATAAGAAGATGACCGACTTGATGATCAGTCTAATAAATCCCCCCCTTCGGCTCTAAATCGATTTAAGATCATAGGTCCCTAGGAGTGGAGAAGATGGCCTAATAGGAGATCCATAGGGCTTCTTAGAGAGAGAAATTTTTTAGAGAGAGAAAGTTCAATTTTAGAGAGAGAAAAAATGATTTAGACTTGAGAGAGAAAGAGAGATGAGAGAAACTTTCTTTCATAAATTTTTTTTCTTTCTTTCTTTTTCTTTTCTTTTCTTTTTTTTTTTTCTTTTTCTTTTCTTTTTCCCGTGGCCTTCTTTGGCCGAAACAGGGGACCTAGAGGTCCCCTTGCCTTTGACCGGCCGATCACGACCGTACCTCACCCGACGGTGGCCGGCGGCAAGGGGCGACCCTCCCGAGCTCGGAGAGGCCAAAGCCGGCGGTCGGCGGTGACCGTCGGTGCCATAAAAATCAGAAAAAAGGGAGAGGCCGAACAGAGCTTTCTTCTCCGATGAAATCCGACGACTCCTATTGCCGGCAGTCGTGCCCACATGTACGGAAAAGAAGGGAGAGAAGAGAGGAAGAGGAAGAAGGACTTACCTCAGTCTCCGATGACCCCCACCGGCGAGAAATCGTGGCGAGCACGAGTCGAGGGGCCATGGCTTCAATCGGAAAAATCGGAGAGGAACATCGACAATCGTTGGTGATTGCTATGTCCTCTCTTAGAGGAGAGGAGGGGGGGTTCTTATAGGGCTCATCCTAGGATCCTTCAATGGCCCTAGGTCTCCGATTCCAATCGGAACCGGGGAAGGAGAAGACTCCGATCGGGAGCCTTCTTCCCTCTTTTTTTTTTTTTTTTTTTTTTTTTTCTGGATGGGCTTAGTGGGCTTTAGGCCCAACGGGCCGGGTTATCATACAATTTATTCAAGAGAAAGGACAATGTACAAGTATTTACAAGAGGTTTTGAACAGAGCAAACATCAAAACAAAATCGAGAGAGAGCTGCATAAAGATCACAGAAAATTAAGCTGTGTCCCTCTGAACAAAAACTTCACATTCTGATAAGAAGTCAGACAAGTCCAGTTGGTCATCAGAAGAGGTCAGGTTCCAGAGGCTGACAGCAGGAGCTGAAACTCGTTCCAGATTAATTGCATTGTGCCCATCTTTCATTTTCCTGGAACATAATGCTCCCAAGTCTGAAACATATAAATGGCTTTCTGCAAAGCTGCATAAATAGAACAGTTGTTCCTCAAGAAAACTATATTATTCGTCTCAAGCCAAACTCTCAGCACCACGCAGCCATCAACTGATATCCAGCTCTTCTTGCTGAGGCTTGAAATTTTCAGCATCTCCATGAGGTCCACGTATCACGTAAGCTTGAAGGCGACCCCTGATATTAACTTGGATCTTGATGGCATCCCAGAGGCTCCAGGTAAATGGACATTTGACAAGGAGATGCAGCATAGTTTCCTCTCTAGCTCCACAAAGTACATGTTGTGGGCAGGCTGTGGGGGGACCTCCCTTAATAGTCCCACATCGGGCAACTCTGGTGTGTGCATGTGCTTAAGAGGGATACGAGCACACCTTCCCTCACGAGGCGCCTTTTGCGGGGCGTTGACCCCAATGCAAGGGACAAAACCGTGAGGCCGTTTGCGTAACGCTGGGGGACAATACACATGCAGAACTAACATTCCACCCCTTCCTCCCAAGAATGTCACCCATGTACAATTTGTTCCTTGGTGCCAACCATAGGAAAACCTTGATTTTCTCTGGAACTCCCGCTTTCCAAATGGTCTTGTGACAGGGGCAGATCAATCCTTCATGGTTGATAGATTTGTAAAATGAATCAACCATGCGGATGCGATTTTGGGAGAATCTACACAATGGAGTATCCACAATCCTAGCGGGCCTAAATGCCGAAAGAAGTCTGGGAAGGTCATCGAATTGCTCCATTTGGTGAATGGCCAGGGGACCTCTGAGTTGAGAATCCTCCAAGAGATTCATCTCAATGACCATTGGGACTTCACAATGCAATTCTCTTTAAGGGCTCTTGATAAAAGATCATCAAAAAGATAAGCAAGAGGTACCAGCCCTGCCCAAACATCCTTCCAAAAATGGATGCTTGAGCCATCACCTAATTTGAAAGAAAGACAATTCCAAAATGCACCGAGGTGCTTGCTAACATCTTTCCACACCAGTGAAAATTTGTTCGAATTCTTCGCTGCTCGCATGCCCAGTTATCTTCTTGACTAGTAAGCTGCTTTGACTTGGTTCCACTGACGATTTGTGAAGCAAAGAGTGAACTTCCAGCCTATTTGGCAAGCAAAGCGAGATTCGTCTCACTGAGATTCTTGATGCCCAAACTTTCTTGCTCCTTGGACCCACAGACACAATCAGTGGAACCCGCTAATATTCTCCTTGCCTCGCCATAAGAATGTCCTTCTTATCCAATCAATTCCCTTCAAGACCCATTTGGGCAAATTGAAGACAGGCATATCATAAGAAGGTAGAGCTGAGAGAATAGAGTTGATAAGAGTCAATCTACCTCCCCAAGATTAGAGGTTCTCCTTTCAAGAGATAAGTCTAATTCCAATTCTTTCAAATAATGGCATCCAACATTGTTTGGGAAGCTTTTTACTATTCAAGGACAAGTCAAGGTATGAGATTGGAAGATTACTTCTAGTGCAATTCATCGAGGCTGCAAATCTAGATGCCTCTGCTTCATTCATATTTAACTAAACAATGGAGCCCTTGTGGAAGCTTATTCTAAGCCCAAGGTGCTTTCAAAAGCAAAAAAAATATGCTTTAACTACAATAATACTATCAACCTCTCTTGCACAGAATAACAATGTATCATCTGCAAATTGAAGACCATTGATACATTTGAAGACTTCGCTGGAAACCAATTCCCTTCAATA
>NC_026002.2:398161-415838 GCF_000442705.2 Elaeis guineensis
AGCGACAATATTCTATTTCTATCACTCATAATTTTCGTCAAATTTTTTTTCTCTAAAAATTTTTTTCTCTAAAAAAATTTCATAAAAAATTAATTTACAATAAAAAATAAATTTTTATCGCTAATAAGCATTATTAGTGATACAAAATATTTTTTCATCACTAATAATTCCCGTCAAAGAAAAAAAATTTTCTTTAAAAATTCTTTTTGTCTAAAAAATTTAACCAAAAAATTTTATAAAAAATTAATTTATGATGAAACAGTATTTTCTATCGCTAACAATCATTATTATCGACGAAAATATATTTCCATCACTAATAATTTTTGATAAAAAAATTTCTCCATAAATTTTTTTTCCTAAAAAATTTAACCCAAAAATTAGTGACAGAAATATTTTTATGTCGCAAATACTTTCTGCAAAAAAAATTATCTAAAATTATTTTTTAATAAAATAAATTTTATCTAAAAATTTTTTTTATCGTAAATAAATTTTATTCGATGTACGAAGCATGTGCATGCCATTCAATGCACCGCATGCGCGTGGGCTCGCATGGCACATGATAGATTAGCACAGATTCATGCCACCTATATTATGATTGCAAATGAAAATGATAAGAACTTTGATGTGATGCAAAGAGTACAAAAATTTTCATAATTTTTGGGATCGTTTGATGCGAAGCAGCATGCACGTCGTTTGATGCAATGTGAAATACACGCTATTCGATGTTCATGATCTTCAAAGTGCAAATGAGTTAGATTGACCTGTAACCCAATCCGAATCAATTCAATTAGATGATCCAAAATTTTTTATCATAAATAATTGGACATTAGTGATGAAAATATATCATCCATCCATGATTTATCCCCTTTGACTTTTGCCGCATTCGAATCGATATTTTTTTTTTTCGAATAAGCCTGACAGTCTAAAATCCTTAAAATTTGGGAGTTAGTATAAAAAGAGAAGGATAGAAGATAAATGGGATGCGTGGAAGAAAAAGTTTGGAGAGTTGTAAGTTTGGACTTTGCGGTTGGTTAAAGATAATGTTAGTACAATAGAAGGACAAAAATTGACAAAGAAAGAAGAGCAGGGCAAAAGTTGACAGCAAAAATTTTCATTGCAAATAATCTATCCTTTATTTTTTTTAAAATTTTTAATTTTTTATTGATTATTTGTGATGAAAAATTTTCATCGTAAATAATTGTATTTGTAATGAAAATAAATTTTACATCACAATAAAATTATTTATAATGAATATTTTTACAGTAAATAATCTGTATTTTTTTAAAAAAAAATTTATTTTTTATCGATTATTTATGATAAAAAAATTTTATTGAAAATAATTCAGTATTTGCGAACGAAAATAAATTTTTGTTGCAAATATAGCTTATTTGTGACTAAAAATTTCCATCACAATAGCCTACCATTTATTTTTTTAAAATTTTTGATTTTTCATCGATTATTTATAATAAAAATTTTTAATCATAAATAATTATATTTCTGATGAAAATATTTGTTTATCATAAATACTCTATTATTTATGATAAAAAATATTTTTTTCATAATAATATATTATTCACAATGAAATATTTTTTTATCACAAATACCTATATTTGCGATGAAAATATTTCGTAGCAAATAATTTCATCGCAAAAATTTTATTTTTTTGTAGTGTTGCCTGCAATGCCGATATCTTTAAGGGGACCTGGCAGCCGGCAAGGGTGATATTTGAGAGGGCCATGACTCAGGCTATGGAGATTGTAGATGTTTGACCTTTTAATTCAACCTTGAGGATTTGGGACACTTGGGTCTCCCTTGTTATTCCTAAAGCATGAAGGAGGATCTTCCTCTCCTTGGAGCCCCCATCCCCGACATTTTTGAAGGTCAATTTAGATGGTTGTGTGGCTGACATGAGAGGTGACGCATGTGGCTCTGACTCTCGATTCATTATGGCTAAGGGTGTTTGGTTTGTGGATACTACGATGCTCGTTGTAGAGTTGAGAGCGACTTGAGAAAGTATTGTCTATGTGAGGATGATTCTTGGGATCGATCAGTTGTGGGTTGTGGAGGATGACTCGCTGATAATAATATTTGGATGTAAGGGTCTCGAGGTTGCATGGCTATTTGTAATCCTCTGGGTGTAACATCCAGAGTTTGTCGTGAAAAGAAAAAAAAAAAGAAAAGAAAAAAAAGAATAAGAAGAAGACGAAGAAGAAGAAGAAGGGCGATGGAAAATCTGTTGGCTGCTTACTTGGCTTAGCTCCCTGTGGTCTTTGATATTCTCAATGCTCAGGGTATAACCCTTTTTTTTTTTTTAATAATAAATTTTGGTAGGACAAGATGTAACTCTTCACTGATAGAGGTGAGATTAGCAACTGCGTTAGAGTCAAACTCTATCATTTTCGGTGATAGAAGTAATTTAGGACTCCATCCTCCTGCAAGCCAGTAGATGGTGACTATTCTTTCATAGGATCGTATTGATTAGTCGGTCATAAATGTCTCAGTTTGGATCCAATAGCCGAAATCCGACAAGAATTGAAAAGGATGGAGGAAGGGATAAGCCAAAGAACCGCATGGAAGTAGCAAATGACAAAACTGCGAACCTTTATCGTCTCAAAAAAACATCCGGATCCATCAAACTGGCAGTTCTACGAGTGCGACAATGCTGTCATTCATGATCACTCTACGGAAGCCTAACGTGAAAGAATTGACGTTTAGGGCAAGCAAGCGTTGGTCTAATGTGCTGTACACTCTTCTACCGAGGCACCGATTGGGTTGGGTATAGGGAGACAAAATAGGTGAGGTGTGACGGTACTACCGACTGCGTGAGCGAACAGCATGCAATCACATGAACGATGTTGTGCCCACCATTTCATTCAAACGATCGCGGATCAAAGGCTCCTTTTCTTGCTGCCAAAGGTACCCGAGGATACTTTTTCAGAGAGAGAGAGAGAGACGGGGGGAGAAAAAAGATACTAAAAAGTACACTTGTATCCAACTTATATCTATTTTATAATTTATATTTAAATTGCCAGAGATCGCCAGAAAACTTTGTTGAACGGCTTCTTAACCCTGTTAAGATGTTATGTCGCACGGAACCTCATAATTTTACCGTCAGAACCATCCTCGACTCACAATTAATATGGGATCAAAAGTGTCCCTTCCTTGCACCATGATATAACTTTCTAATCAAATTAGAGAGATGTTGGACGAGATTATAGACGGTGCATCATAATCCACCGAAAATACATCGATTCTATAAAAAATATTAATACTATAATTAAAAATTCAAAATTTAGACAGATCGATCTCTGCTCCAACGTATATAAAATATTGTTCATTTTAATTTTTGACCACTATAAGATGGAACCTCATGATTTTATTTTTTAAAAAATATTTTATGAAAAAAAAAATCTCATCTCATATAAATCAGAATTGTCCTTTGATTCATAATCAGTTTGGAACTAAAGATGCCCTTCCTCCCTTATCACAACAATCCTAATGCTGCGGAGAAGATTTTATTTGTGTTGATTACCATACAAACAATACTCACAGGAGAGAAAAATTACATATATAGTTTTATTAGATATATTTATTTTATAAAGAACTAGAGATAAATCTTCAACTTTACATTCGATTTAAAAGCAACTTTTCAAATGAATTTTATGTAAAAGTAGCTACACATTCCAAGCATGAGTTAAAAGCAACTAGTCATTTTTGACCGAAATTACTTTTATACCCTTTAAAACACTACAGTATTTTACATTACCATATTGCAGTATTCTTTTATAATAAGGTAGTATTACATTATATTAGTATATTATTTTTTTATAATAATACAATATTATTTTATTGTATTATATTAGTATAATATTTCTTTACAATAAAGTAGTATTACATTATATTAGTGTACTATTCTTTTATAATAATATAGTGTTACTTTATTATATTATATTAATATAATATTTCTTTACAATAAAGTAGTATTACATTATCATAGTACATTATCATTTTATTATAATATTATTATTTTATAATAATATAGTATTATTTTATAATAATATAATATAATTTTATAATAATATAATATTACTTTGTAACAGTATAGTATTATTTTATGATAGTGTAGCATTGCTTTATAACATAAAGATAATTGAATCATTTCATTCTATTTAAATAATTATTTTTAAATTATATTTTAAATTAAAAAATATTTAAAATTTAATAAAAAATTTATTTTTAAATTTAAATTTTATTAAATATTTTTATTGATTTTTTTTTTTATTTTACGTTGATTAATTACAACCTTTCACCAAAATTCTTTGCACTTGGTAACTCCGTAACCTTGGGGAGTCCTTTTGCTACAGGCTTGACATGAAGTCTGTCCGCCTTCATGATGCGATCATGTCGAAGAGTCGTCACCGGCAAGCAAATTTGAAAAGTAGAGTATGTACCACTGTAGTGTTTTTGAACTCTGGTTTTGGGAGAAGGAAACGGTCACCCCGAGACATATTTTAAGGCAAAAAGAAAGGGAGACTAGTGAATGCCAAATTAAATTCAGGTAGGGTCCACAACTTTCCTTCATTAAATAAAGTAAATAGCTCTTTATAATGAAAGGAAGGCAGCAATTCAGTGCTTCAATGAGCAAGACTGGGCTTATTTATTGAGAAATAATGCAAACATTATCCCACTTTAGAAAACTAGCACCCTTTATCTCCCTCTCCGAGATATGAAAAACAAGACTATATATATAATATAATGGATAAAATAAAATATAATATAATATAGTATTTCAGCATCATCAGGATCAAAATTGTCTATGCCATGTCATACATCTACCATAATTAAGAGAATATTAGAGCTACAACTAGCTCATATGCAAATCAATATTCATGCATAATACATTGGATGCTATTTAGCTAGCGATAATAGTTGTGTTATCATGTTATATATAATTTTTTGGTCCAATAGATGTGTATTATTTATGGAATATGAAATTGTGAATAATGAATCTCTTATTAAGACTAAAATTTCTACTTCCAGCAGGGAAAAAAAAGAAAACTAATTTTTTTTCTAATTTTTAAAAAGAATATGAAAGTTTATATACTTCATTAAGATAATGAATTATAAGATTAAAAGGAGACAATGAAAAAGATATTCATCAATATATCAACAGTCTAATAATAGATTACATGCTGTCTAGTAAACAAGCTTAATTCAGTAAAAAAATTAGATTTGAATGCATATTTGAATTTTTTAAGTAAAAATTTCATACTTAGAAGTTAGATTCAAGACCGACGATGGAACTTTTATAATATTTTTTAAAAAAATTATTGATTGAGTAATGTCTAACTAATTTTTTAATTACATATAAACGAGAGATAGTAAGGGATGAGTAGAAAAGCCAAGAGACATAAAACACTTTTGCATAATTATTATAATAGACCCATACATATTTTAAATTTTTAATAATAAATATTTGGAATATATGATTTTTAATAAAAATATAATATATTTAGATTTTAGATTAATAAGTAAATAAAAAATATAATGCATCAATTAAAAGAAGAGAAGAAGAAGAAGGAAGGAAATAATTAATTAAAAATACTCATGCAAATGCAAATGCAAAGGTGAGAGAAAGACACCATGATCATGCCTATTTATACTCCAAAGGTGGAAATCTGTATTAGAGAAAAGATTCCACTTGAAATCCCCAAATTCTTTTATATTCACTATTATTTTTTATTGTAAATTTAATTTTATTTTTTTCTCTCACCTCTCACTTTACTAGAATAATAAAAAGGATAGTGCACAGTGCACTTAAGAAGATGGACGTATATGTACATGTAATATTCCGATTTTTTCAGAAGAAGCATTTGTCCCCATAATATACGTATCTACGTACTCCACAAGTAATTAGAGAGAGAGAAGGTGGGGGGTGGGGAGCGTGGGCTCTCTGCCGACAGAAGAACGCGGAAATAAAAAAGCACTCAAGGATGGCAGTTCTCTCTCTCTCTCCAACTCACTGAACCCCACGAGAAGAAAACCCCTCTCTCTCTCTCTCTCTCTCTCTCTACCATGGATCAGCAGGACATGGATCTCTACCAGAATCTGCCAGCCTCCGGCGGGCTTCCGGTGAAGGGCTCTTCTGCGGCGAGTTCCACGTTCGAAGACTTCCTTCCCGGGGGGTTAACGGTTAGCCACAGACATAAGTGTCCTCGCCGCACCCCCCCCCCCCCCCCCCCCCACTCTTAAAAGTCTTCTGTTCTTTTCTTTTTCCTTTTTTTTTTTGGTTGAATATTGGGTCAATTTTGGTTTTGTTTGATCTTTTTTTCCTAAAAGGTGTTTCTTCTATCTGATTTTCTCCATAATCTTTTTTTTACTGAATTTTTCAGAGTAATTAGATTGTTCTTTATGGAGACATGAAGGTATTTAGTAACTTTATATCAAAAAAAAAAAGGAAGTTATTGAGCAATCATTGTCTCAAAAAGGAAAAAGTTATGTAGCATCCTAAGAGTTATTTTTCACATTTTGTCAATATATAATCTTCCATATCCCTCTTGCTCTATTTTTTTTCTTTCTTTCTTTCTCTCTCTTTTTGTCTGAACTTTTATTGGAATCACTAGATAGATTGCTTTCTACTTATAGAAATGAGAATTTTTAGTACTTCTAGTTCTTTGGGTTACCATTTTTCATCAATCATCACTTCTTCTCTCTACCCTCTTTTCAGTGGTTTTCTTTCTCCCATCCGGTGATTACCTTTTTTTTTTTATTTATTGAAATTTCATTGAAATTATGACCTTTGCATATGAAAATCTTTGTAAAGGTTCTAGTTGTTCTTTTGTTGCACATTTTCATTTTAGATCTTTATTTTTTTTTTTTTAACTCCTCTGGCTTCAATTTCCTTTTTTTTCCCCTTTTTCCTTTCTTTTAAGCGACTTGTTGAATGTTTTGCATGCAGGAAGGTGAGGATGTCAGCCTAGAATGGCTATCCATCTTTGTAGAGGACTGCCTCTCTAGCACCACAAACTACAACTCTCAACACCTCCCACCTCCCACCACCATCACTAATAGCCCTCAACTCCAAACCCCAACAGCCTACTCAAAACCCCCACCACCCCAAACTCCAAAACCCTCCTTCCATGTCCTTGAGGGCCCATCCAGGTATAGAAGCAAGAGAAGAAAGACCACCCCAAGGTCCCGCCCACATGACCAGAACTACACCCTCCATGTGATCCCCTCAGACCCACCCCTCCTTCACCAGACCCACTGGCTTGCAGATAGTGAGCTCATCTTTCCCAAAAAGGAGCAAGAGGACAAGCCATCAGAACCAGCCTTGGTAGGAGGAGTGGAGGGAGAGGAGGAGAAGATGGGCAAGGATGGGGCCATGGTGCAGCCCAGGAGGTGCACCCACTGCCTGTCCCAGAAGACCCCACAATGGAGGGCAGGGCCTCTGGGCCCCAAAACACTCTGCAATGCATGTGGGGTGAGGTTCAAGTCAGGGAGGCTGCTCCCTGAATATAGGCCAGCAAAAAGCCCTACTTTTGTGAGCTACAAGCACTCCAATTCACACAAGAAGGTCATGGAGATGAGGATGGCCATCCTTTCTTCCCATTCCAGCTGAGTAGACTTAGCTAGACTTGTGTAGAAAGTTTAGTTTTTTTTTTGAATGGACAGCAGAAAATTTAGTTAGAGAGCAGCTTCGAGTTATCTTGTCGTATTTCCTTTCACTCTTTGTTATGGTTGATTGATGATATATAATTTTCATTTACCATCTGCATTTCTTTTTTTTCTTTTCTTTTTTTTTTTGAAGAATTCTTTGATTGTTCCCTCAAAAATCTGGCTTTATATGATCATGTTACTTATGATCATTTTTTCATGAAGGGCAAGAACTTGGGTATGGAAATGGTTTGGCTGGATGAGAAAAACCTTTTTCCTTGGAGAATCATAGGCTTTTGATTTCATGGCTAAATAAGGACAATATCATTACCCTTCTTTGGGAGTACAATCTAAGAGGATTCGTAATAATTTCCAAACATTAAACATTCTAACATGGAAGGAAGTTCTTTTCATGTGTAATGGATTTTCTTGTGGTTTTTCTGCCTTAAAGAGATGAAAATATGGGTTTATCGGTGAGATTTATTCAGGTAAAGAGCTATTCTTCTTTTCAGATTTTAGTGATATCTGTCACCTGGATTACTTAATTTCATGCTAGAGAGGCAAAAAAAGTGATTAGCTTCTCGTTTTCTTCTATATTGTCCTCTTTGTGAGTTTGTTCATGCAATGTATGCAAAATCTTAAAGTACAAATTCAGGGTCAAAACATGAAAAATTTATGGATCCAAGTTCATGTTATGAATTAGAAGATGTTCATGTTATGATTGAATATCTTCCGCTTATCCCAATCACAAAAAATATATATATGGTGGAGAATGAATGCCATTGTTCCATAAATTTCCTCTCTGTACATGTACATGGTGCTATATCTACTTTGATCCAGTGTTAGAAGGGTGAATATGTTGTTGATGTTCCTTCATCTTGTAACTCCTTCTAGAGAAACCACATTTACAGGGTACTACTAATCCATCATCTCAAACAGCTGGTCTCTCTGGGGCAAGGTGGTGCATTTATGAGGATGTCTGAATATGCCTCCAAAATGAATTATTCATCTCTACCTCAAATTTGTACATGCATAAAGTGTGGTGATGACTTTTCTTCCCTTGGAAATCATCTTGTTCTTCTTAACTCTGTACATTTGGGCAAGCTGCAAAATGTTATCCACTGGGTTTTCCTTGCCTGTTTTAACCTCTGTAAATATTCACTTGCAGTCTGTTTGTGGGGATCACTCAACCAATTTGGACAATCCTCTCTGGCCATTCTTTTGGTGGAATAAACAATACGTCCCCACATCTTGTCTTGTCATATTAATATTGATCCATGTAAAATGCAATAATTTTTATGTTTCCAATGGGATGGCAGCTGTTTTGCTTGAATAAAAAATAACATTGTACATGTTAATCATATATGTGATGAAACTTTCTTTAAGAGTGCTAAAACTACTTAAGCTTGCGACATGGTATTAAGATTGACATGCTCAAGAATTAGTCACAACGGAAGACATGGTATTAGGATTTAACTATGCCTATGTTTTGCCATCGTGAGATTATGATCCTTTTGATTCCATCAAAAAGGGATTTATGATCCTTTTGAAGGATCGACCTAGTTCTTAGTTATGTTACTTCACTAGAAGACTCTTGCTGATGAAATTTTTCACTCATGTCATAGCTGCTAGCGTTTTAGGACAGTTTTGTTCTATACGACTTCCTGAGTGAACTTTTTAAATATTGGGTCTGTATCTTTGCGTGGATTCTTCTGTTAAATTATCCTAATCTAACTACATTACTTATACACTGTTAAGGGGCATAGAAAGCAAACCACAATCTTTCGAGTCACCTTCTGTTTGATTGTGGATTTGTGGTCCGTGCTCGGAGAGCTGTTCTAAGTCTATGGAGCATTTCTCTGCAATAAAAGCAAACTATCATCCAATTTTCTGCCTTCCAAAGCTCCAAAACGAGATGGTAATGCAAAGTCAGGAACCATTGGTTTGCATGAGAAAGTCTTGCATCATTTGCACGGGACATTGGGCGAATCCTGATGTTATGCGAGAAGTTCAGAGTATTCGCAAACAAATTTCATGCATAAGCCAATCATTTTGTTCATAAGAGGTTGATATAATGTCGGGCCAAGCTAGTATTTAAGAAACATGGAATATAAATATAAACTGAATTTTTAGTACAAAATTTTCAAGCTTGCTTTGCCGATCCCCAAGTCTAGATTCTCTTTTTACCAGTCCTAGCCTTATTTCTTTGTACATAAAAAAGAAAACAAAAAGAATATGAACTTCACTAGCTCAGTAAGTAGACTTTCGCTTCCTTACTAGATCAAGCATAAAATTTCTTATGATAATGCATCATTTCACAAATAACAATTATTATGAAAATAAATATTTCATAGAGCATGTAATAAAACAAGTTATAAGCTCATCATGCATGCATAAATCATGTATATTTCACAATCATGAATCATAAATCATTTTTGTCATGTATTCGTGTCATGTTTCAAAAAAAAAATTATTCACAGATATTCGTGCTAAGATCACTATTATACCCGTGACAGGGCCATGTTTCTTAATCGACAGAGTTTTTAATTCATGTGCCAACTTTATACCCGCTGGCTGGGCCATGTTTCGTATGGATGCTAGCTCCGAATGTCGACCTTCTCAAAGAGATTCATTCATAGCTATCTGAGAGCCTTTGAAATCTTTGTATCTTTTTCTTAAAACATACATATACATAGATGGAAAACAATAAAATCTCATGCTTCATAATCATGCAACTTTTTATAAAATACATTCATGCAATCAATGCTCATAATAAAATATACTTTTTCATATCACATATGCTGATACTTATTTTACAAAAAAATATGACTTCATCAATAAGAGATCTTATGCATGAAAATCAAGGAGATTTAAAAATAAATAAGAAGCATAAGATCTACATACCTCGATCATCTTATACCTTTTAATCTTCCTTAAATAAATCAGACAATCCTATTTAAAATATTAAATCATCATTAAATTTTATTTCATATATTTAATAAAATTATAATATAAGAAGATGACCGACTTGATGATCCGTCTAATAAATCTCTCCCTTCGGCTCTAAATCGATTTAAGATCATAGGTCCCTAGGAGTGGAGAAGATGGCCTAATAGGAGATCCATAAGGCTTCTTAGAGAGAGAAAATTTTTAGAGAGAAAGTAGAGAAAGAAAGTCCAATTTTAGAGAGAGAAAAAATGATTTAGACTTGAGAGAGAGATGAGAGAAACTTTCTTTCATAAATTTTTTTTTCTTTCTTTTTTTCTTTTCTTTTCTTTTCTTTTTCTTTTCTTTTCCCGTGGCCTTCTTTGGTCGAAACAGAGGACCTAGAGGTCCCCTTGCCTTTGACCGGTCGATCACGATCGTACCTCACCCGATGGTGGCCGACGGCAAGGGGCGACCCTTCCGAGCTCAGAGAGGCCAAAGCCGGCGATCGGCGGTGACCGTCGGTGCCATAAAAATTAGGAGAAAGGGAGAGGCCGAACAGAGCTTTCTTCTCCGACGAAATCTGATGACTCCTGTCACCGACAGTCGTGCCCACAGGCACAGAAAAGAAGGAAGAGAAGAGAGGAAGAGGAAGAAAGACTTATCTCAGCCTCCGATGACCCCCACCGGCGAGAAATCGCAGCGAGCACGAGTCGAGGGGCCGCGGCTTCCATCGGAAAAATCATAGAGGAACACCGGCAATCGTCGGTGATTGCTACATCCTCTCTTAGAGGAGAGGAGGGGGTTCTTATAGGGCTCATCCTAGGGCCTTCAATGGCCCTAGGACTCCGATTCCAATCGAAATCGAGGAAGGAGAAGACTTCGATCAGGAGTCTTCTTCCCTCCTTTTTTTTTCTGGGTGGGCTTAGTGGACTTTAGGCCCAACGGACCGGGTTATCACATTCTACCCCCCTTAAAAAAAATTTCATCCTCAAAATTTAACATACCTTCATTTTCAAATAAGTGTGGATATCTCGTCTTCATATCATCTTCAAACTCCCAAGTAGCCTCTCTCTCTTCATGATTACTCCAATGAATCTTCACATATGGAATGATGCATCGTCTTAGAACTTGCTCTTTTCAATCAATAATTCGGAGGAAAAATTCTTCATATGTTAAGTCTTCATAAACTTGCAATGGCTCATACTTTATCACATTATTTGGATCAGGTACAAACTTTCTCAGTAGTGAAACATGAAAGGCATTATGCACTTTGGATAAATCTGGTGGTAAAGCTAATTCGTAAGCAACATCTCCTACTCGACTTAAAATTTCAAAATGTCCAATATATCGCGGACTCAGCTTGCCATGTCTCCCAAACCTCATAACACCCTTAGTAGGTGATACTTTTAGAAAAACATGATCACCGATCTGAAATTCTAATTCTCTTCTTTTTCTATCTGCCCAACTCTTCTATCTATCCTGTGCTGCCTTGAGTCTTCTCTTGATCAGATAAATTTTATCTCTAGCATCTGGAACTAACTCGGGATCTATTAATTTTTTTCACCCACTTCATCCCAATACAGAGGAGATCTACACTTTCTTCCATATAAGGCTTCATAAGGTGCCACCGGATACTAGAATGAAAACTGTTGTTATATGCAAATTCAATCAGTGTCACATGATTATCCCAATGTCCTTCGAAATCAAAAGCACAAGCTCTTAACATATCCTCAAGAGTTTGAATTATCCTTTCAAATTGGCTATCCGTCTAGGGATGAAAAGTAGTACTAAGCCTCAATTCTGTCCCCAAAGCATCTTGAAAATTTTTCCAAAATCTAGATACGAATCGTGGATCCCGATCAGACACGATACTTATTGGAACACCATGCAGGCGTACAATTTCATCAATATACATCTGGGCTAACTTATCAAGTGGAGTACCAACACGAAAAGGTAGAAAGTGAGCTGATTTAGTAAGCCGATCAACAATCACCCACGCTGCATCATTTTTTCTTGTTGTCCTTGGAAGCCCTGTAACGAAATCCATCGTGATATACTCCCATTTCCATTCTGATATCTCTAATGGTTTTAACAAACCAGCAGATCTTTGATGTTCGGCTTTCACTTGCTGGCATACCAAGCATTGAGATACAAACCGAGCTATCTCCTACTTTATTCCATTCCACCAAAAATATTATTTTAAATCTCTATACATCTTTGTACTACCGGGATGAAAGGAGAAACGAGATTTATGGGCTTCTTCCAAAATTTTCTTCTTTAGTTCAGGATCTCCTGGTATACATAATCTGTTCCCAAAATAAAGAGTTCCATCTGTATGTAGCCTAAGCTCAGTTCGTAACCCTTTCTCCATGTCCTTCTTAAACTGACACAAAAGAATATCATTCTGTTGGGCTGCTTTTATCTGTTCGATCAATGCTGGTTGTACCATTAAATTGGCAACATATTCTTAACATCGGTACAAGTCACTTCAATTTGCAAATCTTCAAGATCCCTCAGAATTTATTGCTGAAAGGATAGCAGAGTCATCACATTTGCTGAAGACTTCCTACTAAGTGCATCTGCCACCACATTGGCTTTTTCAGGATGATATTTAATATTTAGATCATAATCTTTTAATAGTTCAAGCTACCTTCTTTGCCTCATATTCAGTTCTTTTTGAGTAAATAAGTATTTTAAGCTTTTATAATCAATAAAGATTTCACAAGATTCTCCATATAAATAATGTCATCAAATCTTTAAAGCAAAAATAATAGCTGCTAACTCCAAATCATGTGTCGGATAATTTTGCTCATAGATTTTTAGTTGTCAAGAAGTATAAGCTATGACCTTATCGTTCTGCATCAATACACAACCTAATCCCTTCTTGGAAGCATCACTATAAATGACAAATCCTCCATTACTAGATGGTAAAGTAAGAACTGGGGCAGATATCAATCGTTGCTTCAGATCTTGAAAACTCTGCTTACATTCACTGCTCCATTCAAATTTTATTCATTTCTAAGTTAAGCGGGTTAGAGGAATTGCAATTTGAGAAAATCCCTTGACGAATCTTCTATAATAACAGCCAAGCCTAAAAAGCTTCTAACTTTCGTCACATTAGTTGGACGAGGCCAATTCACCACGGCTTCTATCTTTTTTGGATCGACTGAGATTTCTTCCTTAGATATTACATGGCCGAGGAAGACAACACTATCCAACCAGAACTCACACTTGCGAAGCTTGGCGAAGAGCTTCTCTTCTCTCAAAGTCTGAAACACAATCCTCAAATGTCTCTCATGTTTCTCTATATTTTTAGAATAAACTAGGATATCATCAATAAAAACAATAATGAATTGATCCAGATACGGCTTGAAAATCCTGTCATCATATCAATAAAAGCAGTCGGTGCATTGGTTAGTCCAAAAGGCATTACTAAAAATTCATAATGGCCATATGTGGTTCTAAATACAGTCTTAGGTACATCTTCATCTCTAATCCTTAGTTGATAATAGCCTGATCGTAAGTCAATTTTGAAGAAAACTTGTACACCCTGAAGTTGATCAAATAAGTCATCTATTCGAGGAAGAGGATATTTATTCTTTATGGTTACCTTGTTCAACTCCCGATAGTCAATGCATAAACGCATGCTTCCATCTTTTTTTTTCATAAATAACACAGAAGCTCCCCAGGGTGATGTACTTGGTCAGACAAATTTTTTATTCAAAAGTTCTTGCAGTTGATCCTTTAATTCTCGTAATTCTATGGGAGCCATCCAATAAGGAGGTTTTGATATAGGTCCGATCCCTATTGTAATATCAATTTTAAATTCAACCTCATGATCTGGAGGCAGTCCGGGTAGTTCATTTGAAAAAATATCAAAAAAAATTTTGACAATTGGGATATTGTCCAACTTTATTTTTTCCTTCTTGGCATCCACTACATGGACCAAAAATGCTTCGCATCCTTTCCTCAAAACTTTTCTTGCATTCATGATTGAGATAATACTCAAAGATTATTTAGGTTCCGTATTATGAACTTCACCTTGAAAGAAGATTTGCGGTTCATCCAAAATTTAAAATATCATTCTTTTTCTAAAATAATCAATATGAGTATGGTACGAAGATAATCAATTCATCCCAAGAATAATGTCAAAATCATGCATATTTAACTAAATCAAATCTGTTGCTAATTCTTTTTCTTCTATTTGGATTATGCAATTCTTAAAAATAATGTTAGCAACAATAATATTTTTAAAAGGTGTGCTAACATATAATGGTTCATTTAGTTCCCAGACACACAATTCAAAGAAGTAGCAAACTTGAGAGATATAAAAGAGTGAGAAGAGCCGGAATCGAATAGCACACGAGCATGAATAGAATTGATCGAGATAGTACCTATTACCACTTGCTCACTTGTGTTGGCCTCCTGTTGGTTTAAAGCAAACACTCGTGCATTCCCTTTCTGTTTTTGATCAACTGGTTTGTTAGGTCTAGAGTCATCTTTTTCTTATTTGGGCAATCACGAGCCATATGTCCTTTCTCACCACATAAGAAGCATGCTCCTATCCTTTTGAGACAAGGTCCATTATGATTTTTTCACAATAGGAGCAGGATATAGATTCTTTCTTCTTATCAGAGTTATTATTTTTAAAATTTTTCTGCTGATCCTTTAGATTTTCTGCTGATCTAGGTCTCTTCCTATCTCCTCTTTCTAGATCTGCTCTTTTCAATTCAGACTCCACTTTCAAAGCTCGCTCCAGTACGTCTTTGTAGTTATTTAAAATATGAGAAGACAGATGGGACTGAATTCGATATCTTAGACCTTGTTCGAATCTGTTAGCTTTACTCCTTTCGAACTCCATAAGCTAGGGGCAGAAGCGGCCTAGCTCATTAAATTTGTTAGCATATTCTAACACTGTCATATCATCTTTTTGCTTTAAGGCTAGAAACTCATTTTTTTTTACCAATCTCATTGTCCCAGGGAAGTACTGATCATAAAATATCTCTTTGAACTCTTTCCAAGTGAGCTGAT
The DNA here is from genome assembly GCF_000442705.2 of Elaeis guineensis. Lineage (NCBI taxonomy): Eukaryota > Viridiplantae > Streptophyta > Magnoliopsida > Arecales > Arecaceae > Elaeis > Elaeis guineensis. The sequence goes on from NC_026002.2 coordinate 413,777, forward strand.
CATCATTATTCCCATAGACAGCTTTTATTGCAGTCCACCAAAACTCAGCATTCCCTTTTAACATAGGAACGGCTAATCTGACCTTCACATTCTCAAGGTATTGTAGGGCATCAAACATCTTCTCCATCTCTCGAATCCATGTCTCTGCAGCCATAGGATCAGATCCACCCTCAAATAGAGGTGGGTTGAGCCTTCTGAATCTCTCGTAGTATGACGCCATAGATAATGTAGGTCAAGGAGCAGTTTGTGCCTGCTGTTGGATAAGCTGAGCCATCACTTGACATACACCAGCAATGTCTGCCTGAGTAGCCGGTGCGTCAGAAGCCCACTCAACTGGTTGATTGGCAGCTCCCCGTGACGTCAATCTTGTTCCTCTTTCTCCTCTTGTCCTAGCAGCCATATTTGCCAAGGTCTTGACCTCCCTGTCGCTCATCACTTTCTAGTCAAATACTAACATTATTATATTTTTTATAATAGAGCTATAGTACAGTTAATAATTTAAGTCAGAGTCTAACTATACGTAACCTAACTACCCACTGTTAGGTTTTAAGTTCTACCCATGATTAAACCTATCGCTCTGATACCATAAAATGTCACGTCCCAAATTCGGGATATAACACGACCATGCTACCGAGGGATGGGCCACGATAACACGAAGTCAAAATTCATCTTCTTAAATATAATAACAGGTGCATCATAAATAAATATAATAATAAAGTTCAATTCAAATATTTAATTAAATCAAAACTGGTTCAGAACATCTAAATCCAAAGATAAAATAATACAAGCCTCAAAATTCATAATACCTACAATATAAACATAAACTGAATTACTAGTATAAAATTTTCAAGCTTGCTTTGCCGATCCCCAAGTCTGGATTCCCTTTTTATCAATCCTAGCCTTATTTCTCTGTACATGAAAAAGAAAACAAAAAGAATATGAGCTTCACTAGCACAGTAATTAGACTTCCGCTTCCTTACCGGATCAAGCATAAAATTTCTTATGATAATGCATCATTTCGCAAATAACAATTATTGTGAAAATAAATATTTCATAGAGCATGTAATAAAATAAGTTATAAGCTCATCATGTATGCATAAATCATGTATATTTCACAATCATGAATCATAAATCATTTTTGTCATGTATTCGTGTCATGTTTCAAAAAAAAAATGCTCACAGATGTTCGTGCTAAGGTCACTATTATACCCGTGACAGAGCCATGTTTCTTAATCGACAGAGTTCTTAATTCATGTGCCAATTTTATATCCGCTAGTAGGGCCATGTTTCGTGTGGATGCTAGCTCTGGATGTCGACCTTCCCGAAGAGATTCATTCATAGCTATCTGAGAGCCTTTGAAATCTTTGTATCTTTTTCTTAAAACATACATATACATAGATGGAAAATAATAAAATCTCATGCTTCATAATCATGCAACTTTTTATAAAATACATTCATGCAATCAATGCTCATAATAAAACATGCTCTTTTATATCACATATGCTGATCTTTATTTTACGAAAAATATGACTTCTTCAATAAGAGATCTTATGCATGAAAATCATGGAGATTTAAAAATAAATAAGAAGCGTAAGATCTACATACCTCGATCATCCTAGATCTTTTAATCTTCTTAAATGAATCAGACAGTTCTATTTAAAATATTAAATCATCATTAAATTTTATTTTATATATTTAATAAAATTACATAATATAGAAGATGACCGATTTGATGATCAGTCTAATAAATCCTCCCCTTCGGCTCTAAATCGATTTAAGATCATAGATCTCTAGGAATGGAGAAGATGGCCTAATAGGAGATCCATAGGGCTTCTTAGAGAAAGAAAATTTTAGAGAGAAAAAATTTTTGGAGAGAGAAAATTTTAGAGAGAGAAAGTCTAATTTTAAAGAGAGAAAAAATAATTTAGACTGAGAGAAAGAGAGAGATGAGAGAAACTTTCTTTCATAAATTTTTTTTCTTTTCTTTCTTTTTCTTTTTCTTTTTTTTTCTTTTTCTTTTCTTTTTCCCGTGGCCTTCTTTGGCCGAAACAGGACCTAGAGG
>NC_026002.2:415938-460970 GCF_000442705.2 Elaeis guineensis
GAGCCGGTCCTGCCTAAGGAGCCTAGTTAACACATCAATGGCAAAAATGAAGAGAGCAAATGACAAGGCATCTCCTTAACATAAATCCTATCTCATCTAATTCAGTTTCCAAGATTACCATTGATAAGAAAGGCAACAATTATAAAGGTAAGCATGTTGTGCACCCAATCGATCCACTTAAGAGGGCAACCTCGAGCTTGGAAGAGATTAAAGATGATGTCCTAATTAATTTTATCAAAGGCCTTTTCAAAGTCCAATTTGCACAAAACTCTTTTTAACTCTGATCTTCTACAATAAGCCACCATCTCATGTGCACACAAGAAATGTTCAATGATAGGCCAACCCTTGACAAATGTAGATTGGACATTGTCAACAAGTAGAGGAAGGAAAGAGGCAAGCCACTTAGACAAAATTGTAGACCATTGATCCATTTGAAGACTTCATTGCAACCAATTCCCTTCAATCAGTCCAAGGAGCCAGCTTGCTTGAGGAGCCTGGTTAATACATCAATAACAAGAATGAAGAGAGCAATCGACAAGGCATCTCCTTAACATAAACCCTATTTCATCTAATTCAATTCCTAAGATTACCATTGATAAGAAAGACAACAATTGCAGAGGTAAGCATGTTACGCACCCAATTAATCTATTTAAGAGGAAAACCTCGAGCTTGGAGGAGATTGAAGATGAAGTCCTAATTAATTTTATTGAAGGCATTCTCAAAGTCCAATTTGCACAAAACTCCTTTTTGCCCTCACCTCCTACAATAAGCCACCATCTCACGCGCACACAAGAAATGTTCAATAATAGACCAACCCTTAACAAATGCAAATTGGACATTGTCAATAAGTAGAGAGAGGAAGGAGGCAAGCCGGTTAGACAAAACCTTGGAGATGGTCATGTAAAAGTTATTGAAAAGACTTATCAGCCTCAAGTCACGAGCATTAAGGCTCCATGATTCCATCTTTTCTAGACAACAAGGAGATGTAAGCAAAATTTAGGCTAGGGAGGTAAGGGAACAATGGTGGAACTCCTCAAAGAAAGCTAGAATGTCATCACTAATGAGGTTATAGAATTTTTTGAAAAAAAGTAAAGGTAAACCCATTAGGTCCTAGCGCTTTAAGCCCATCAAAAACAAAGCTGTATTCCTAATTTCTTCAAGAGTGAATATCTTGTCCACCTCTTAGCGCTCAACAATAGCATGCCATATAGGAGTTGCCAATTGATAGAGAGGCAAGGGGATGAAAAGAAGCCAAAGAGGTTCTTGAAGAAAGCATATAGTTTACATGAGATGGCCTCTTGGTTATGATATTCAATTCCATCGCCCAAAGAAGAGATGAGATTTCTCCTTTTCCAATCAAAGGCAACCTTATGAAATAATATTGTATTATTATCTCCTTCCTCAAGCTAAGTGATATTAGATCTTTACTTCTAATAGAGTTCTTCTTTGCAATAGAGGTCCTTACGAGAGTTTCAATACCCTTCTAGTGTTACAATATTCTGGCGTGAGACTAGTTCTCTTCTTTCGATCAAGAATGTCCACATCATGTGTCAATCTTTGATTAAGCTCCTTTCAAATTCTTTTAGAGGTGGATAAAGATTTGAGGGTGGCATGGACTCTCCTCAGATTATGGACCCAAGCAATTGCTGGGTTAGACTTTTTGATAACATATTGCCTATTCATCACAATGTTAACCAAATCTAGTTCATGCAACTACTAAGCCTCGAATCTAAAAATTATGGCAAGAGAACTTACAATTACAATCCAAGGCAATTGGAACATGGCCGAAGGAGTTGAGAAAAGCTTTCTGAATTGGCATCAGAAAGATATCCTCCACTTCAAAGAGAGTAGAATTGTCAAGTCTAGCAAGAGATGGTACTCACGGCCATTGCTCTAAGTAGAATCTCTCCCCTTCAAATCCAAATCGATTAGACTAAGATGGGACTGTCGACTAGATGGGATAATCCATCAGATGATTTCAAGAAGAACCAATCCCAAATATTCATTATGTATAAAGAATGGAGGAATTCAAAGATGCAGCAGATCATATTGTATCAGACTCTTGCACAAACTTCATTTAAGTGCGCTAGCTTGATTGTTAATGGCCAGTATACCACTCAGCTTAGTATTATAAAGAATTCAATATAAATTAGATAAATTTATAATTATTTATATATTTAAACTCATTTGAATACCTATATTTGGAGAAGGAAAGGTGTTTGATTAAATTTGTTATTTTGAATATCATTTAATTACTTCAATTTGAAAAGATTGAATTATTTTTATCGAGCAAATTTTGTGGTTGAGTTGGCAAACATCAATCCCAATTGGCATGTTCACGGTGATCTTGAGGATGTGCTCTCATGTCATATGGGTGTTGTAGTGATGAAGATGATAGCTTAATTCCCTCATGTTTATGGGTATTTTGGTGATCGACAAATCCGTTCAAAGGAAGATAATTGATGTGTGATCACTAAAGAGGCTACTAGTTTTGATCATGCATCACAATCACCAGAATACCCATAAATATGAGCCAATGCTTGCATATTAGACACCAACATAGCAGAAAAGAAGTGAATTCTTCAAATTGTAAATTGTCCTAGGTGGACTCAGGATATTATTTCCAACAACTTGATGTTCTTATCTTTGGCATGGGAATCATATGTTCCCCTAGAATAAGTGCATATAAGTGTGAGGAAGGGAAACTTATTAGGCATGACATATGTTATCTTAATTTTGGAAAGAAATTTTCTGAAAAGAAAGGAATTTATAAATGGAGGAAACTGAAGTGGTGTTTTGTGGTTTTATCACTTGGTGAAGTCCTTGGTAACTTGACTAATCATGTATCTCAACTCTATGCTACACGTGTGCAATATAATAAGATGCAGGTCTCTATGCATGGCTAGAAACATTATGATCATGATCCCAAAACTGTTTATTTGTTCTTTGATGTAGAATTCAAGGTACATTTTACTTGCACCATTTGCCAAGTGCATCATGGTGAGAAATGAGGAGGATTATACGAAGGTATCACACTGCTCATCCCATATGTTCTTAGGTACAAATTGCAGTGATCCATGTCTAAATTGGTGCACTGATCAACACATATGACCTATCTGATGCCACAAATCCTTTGTGCTTTCCTACTGTGGATCGATATTGCTAAGAAATCATGGACATGTCCCACTGCTTGTTTTCTCTATAACTCCACAAGTGAGATGGGAATCCACATGGTTGTTCACTATGCTTTTATTTGCGGCTTTTGGAATTATTTCGGTGTCAAACCGAGGATCTCAGGATGCACAAAGATTTCTTTTCCTTCTTGAGAAAGGGATTGAGCAGACCAAGAACCAACTTCTTTTGGGTGATCAGCGCTGAAAAAAATCAAACAAAGACCGACCAACTTCGTTCATAAAATGAGCACTGGTAAACAACAATTAAGGTGTTCACAAGAGAACAGACCCCAAGCAGAAAAGGAAAGAGCCAATAGAACAAAATAAGCCAAGCTAGCCAAAAAGTTGTTCTTCCATTTTAAATTGAGGAGGAAACGTTCTACTTCAAATTTGATGCCTCAACACAGCAGTAGTTTCTTTTTGCTAGCGTCAGCTGCTGCTTTGGCCCAGTCTTCCATCAAAGATCCAATAATTTCAGTGAGCTACAAAACCAACTCATTATTGTGGGGGGGGGGGAAATCAAGTTAGTTTCAACCATAAACACCAGGAAAATGTCCACCAGCATATCCAATGGTGTGAGGGGTGTCTGAGCTACCATCACATGCAATGCACATGCTCAACACTAGTAGTATAAGGTTAGCAAGAATTCTAGCAAACAAGCAACCAAATGAGTTCACTTCAAATATAAAATACTAGTAATTATCCTTTCTGATCATCATTGCGCCAAGCTGGGACTCCAGCTCTAATGTCAAAAGGCATGACCGTATGGGACCTCAACGGAGCCCTCTTACCTAGAAAAAGAATAGAAAGGAGTTCCAGCATAATTATTACAATAAGGATCAAAAAGAAATTACATTATTAAAAAGAGGATCATGAAGAAAAATGAAAACTTTAAAGAAATGCCCTGAGGCAGAATCCTTACTCTAGTTAAGGGTTGGACGGTGAGTTCGAAAATTTAGCCGTTTGTGAATAAAAAAATTTAGCCGTTTCTTCACCTCATAGAAGATCTATAGTTATATTTTTTTTATTATTTAATAAATTAGGTGGTCGTAGGCCCTCCTCTTCCCTTTAAAAAAAAAATAGTAAGAGAGAACTATTGTAAGGATCCATGCAAGCATATATCCAGTCCTACATCAGCTATGCACTAGATAGGTTTTAGATGCTTATACAAAATCGAGGAATCCAAATAACACATCCCAACTAATTTTTTTAGATGAAGTTTTGAGTTATTATGTTGACGCTTCGTGAAGTTTATAATTCTCTCAAACTACTTGGGAACCATTTTAGCTTCCGATCGGTCCTAAAATGTTTCCAAAAAAGTGCAATAAACTAAAGCAAGTAATGCTAAGAATAGAATAGACATGAGATGGTGGTGCCCAATTTCTTTTCCTAAGTTTATTGATAATCAAGATTTTATTGCTGATACAGTCAGAAAGGCCATTCCAAACTAAATAGTCAAAAGATGAATTTACTTCAAATTAAAACTTACAAAAACTGCCATGATAATATACCTAAAATATCTACTTCCATGGGAGAATCAGAAAGAAGTAGGGGTACAAATTGATTGGATCAGACTGATTATGAGTGTCCTCAAGCCAACCCAATTCTTTGATCGGATCTTAATATTGGACTCAAACCCAATACAATAGAAAATCAAATTGGATTGATTCCACAGCCAAAATTTTCAATCCAAATAGCCATTCGGGTCAAGTTAAGTCCATATATAATCTAGCCCCAATCCAAAAAATTTGGATCTAAATCGAATCCATCAAACATAGCCAACTACTATTGATAATATAAAAATACATTATTACTCTTTAAACAAATTAGGATATAAAAAAAAAAAAGAAAAAATAACTTTAAACCTATACTTATATTAAAAATATTAATCATACAGCCTTAAGTTGCAATTTAGAAACTCAAACAGGTTTGGGTCTTAATAGTATACCGAGTTTGGATAGATCAGATCAAGTTCAAATTCAGTAAATCTAGATCCAATCTGAAAAATAAAATTAGTCAATTTTAATATTTGGCCCGGCTCCACGGATCTTTTAAAATGGATCGGAATGAATTTAAATGGATTCGATAGGATAGGGTCATGGGTCAACCCGGCCCATTTGCAACCTTAGAAAGAAGAGATGACCAACATGTCAAAATAAATGTATAAAATGCTTCAACCGATCATTGAGATCTTCTACAATAATAGCTCCAGTGACCATCGACTAGCCTCAACTGGTCTACACTTTTTCATTCAAAGCTAAATTAAAGAGAACCAAGAACAAATCAGAAAGAGGTGGATTTTCCATACAAAAATCTTTCTACAGGACGATGACGTCCAACTTAAGGCAGAGTCCTGCAAAGAAGGCGGCTTCTGTTTCTAGTAACCCCTCTTTGGAAAGGTGAAATGAATTCTCTCAAGTTCTACAAAAGAACTCCAACTGAAGCTCTGAAGGTCCTTAACACCTACACACCAGTCCACAATTATCTAACTTCAAACGCAGATTTACACTAATTAAAACTCCTTATGTAGTCCATCTTCTTGACATGAAAAAATTAGACATCCAGTAATTTGGAATGGAAGACAAGCAGAGTTAACAAGAATGAGCCCACCTCCCAAAACACACAAATTATGTTCTTACCCTGCAACTTTTTTCAAACTTTTGAATCAAGATCATCCGGTCCAACTTTCTTAAAGTAAAATAAAAATGAACAGGAGTTTCAAGGAAACTGATTGGGGAGTCCTATAGATGACAATTCATCCATCTAGCACAAATAACATCCCAATATCGATCATCTTCCAAATAAATTATAAATCTTAGAAAACAATATCTATTCAAATAATAACTAAAGCAATGCACTGAAGGCTTACTGTACCACCATGTACCTGAGAATGGCGCCATCCCTTAATTAAATGCTCCTTGGAAGCTTTCCTTGTCATCCTACCCAGCACATCCACTACAAAAATATTAATACGGAGATAGACCCATCTGACCGTAAATCCATCAACTCGTAACTGAAATTGAAATCAAAATTAAAATAATTAATTTTTTTTAAATATTTGATTTACGATAGAAATTGAAACAGATATTTTTCGTTGTTGTTATTTGATTCATATAAAAATAAAGATCTGAATCGATTTAAAATTTTATTTTTATTTTTAATTAAAAATTTTTAAAATTAATTATTTTTATTTTTTCTCTTTTATATTTTTTTCCCTCCTCCTTCCGTCTTCCTTTTCTCCGCCGTCCACCCCATTGGGATCGGTGGTATTTCTCCCTTCCCCCCTTCTCCCACACTCCAAGAACAAGAGCTACGAATTTAAAACAGCGTTGGAAAACGAATTTTTTTTCTTTAATCTCTATAAATTGCCCCATCGCTCTCCCCCTTTCTCTCCTGTTCTACGGCTCTTTTTCTAACACGATCGCTCGATCGATTTCAACGCCATAGATTGTAGGACTCATGCCTGCCTAGGGTTCCGTCGGTGGAAGGATCGGATATGATGGATTTCCGGCAGAAGCGGGAGGACGCCGATCGGGAGTTCCGACAGGGCCTGGAGGAGTTGGTCCGCGGCCACATCGACGGTTGCATGACCGCCCTCGCCTCCTGCAGCTCCGCCGCTGACGACGACGATGACCACTCTGCCGCCGGAGATGGCGGTGAAGCCCCCGACCTCCTCGCACGCAGGCGGCGGCGGTCGGACCTCGAGGGCGACAACCTCGCGGAATCCTCCGCCGCTGCTCGACGTCACTCCCGGATCCTGAGCCGGTGGGTGGCGCGGCAGGCCGAGGAGATGATCACCACCATCGAGCGCCAGAACCGCGAGAACGAGGGCCGGGATTCGAGCAGGGAGCAGTCCCCTGATCTCGGGGACGGTGATAGGTGTTTTCTTTTTCTTAATTTTATCTCCTCATCTCGGTGGAATGAGATTTTGATTCCACCGGGATGGTCCAGATTCAGTTACAGAAGAATTAAACCATTCTCATTCTTCTCTAAATAAGAATCGAAATGGAACGCTCCCAACCAAGTGGTTAAAATGGGAGCCATCCATTTTATTTTCATTTCAGATCTCAATTGTCACCTTTTAGATTCAATCCACCTTTGCCATTTAAGATCAAACCCTCTTGCCACTCTCACCTAAACAAGAAGTTTTGATCCATCTGATCATCTGAAAATCGAGCTTGCAAAATACCCTTCCTTCTTGTGCCTTTTACAAAGACAAATAACCTATAGAAGAAACAAAGCAAAGAGGAAAAGCAATCTCTAATCATTTTCAAATTACTTAGATCAAAGCAATCTCTAATAATTTTCAAATTACTTGGATCAGCTCTTTGAATCCCCATTTGTCAACATTTCTGTTTAGGACTACCTCAAGTTTAGAAAATAAAACATTGACAAAGATATATCAGATCATCACAAAAAATCGCTTCTATATACGATTCTTTCAATGAAAAAGAGTCTAGAATACTGCAATTAGACTCTAGGTTAATGCACAAAACTTTCAAGCACATTTGAGTTTCATGTTTCTTACATATGAAAATAAACACCAAAGTTCTGACAGTTGAGAGGTGGCAAAAGACATTAAATGAAAAATAAAACAGGAAAGAGGAAGCCAACAATGTGAAAAACAAAGATTTAATTATCGCTGTCTCTGTCCTGGAAGTATTGTTTGCCCAACTTTCTCATTAGAGTTGTACAAAGTAGAAATTGCATAAACCAAGTCATGAAGAGTTGCTTCATCCATACATGGCTGCAAGTCTCGAAGAAGTGACAATTTTAGTGGGATGCAAAGATTTGGAGCAACATATCTTTACCATGGTGATTAGTTCTATGTAGAGGAATAAATCCAAAAGCGTTCACTTACAATTATGTGCCTTGGTGTATTTTGTGAAAGAAAGGAGCGTTCAAGAACAAGTGAAAGAGAGCAAACTTAATGAACCATGTGAAATTATTGAAACAACTTTATATGAACATGGTGGATGAGGGAACATTAGATACATGAATAATTCATTAAGAACATGAAATTCATAGAGTATGATATAATGGTTCAATCAGTAGCCTTTAAATGAATAATTGAAGAAAAATAATTGCAAGAAGGCAATAATCAATTGTGCATGAAGGTGAAGCCCAATGTTCAGCTGAATAAGCTCAATGCTGAAGCATGCAGCCAAAAAATTTTTTCCCCTTTTGGTTCCATCAGGCTATACATCCGTAGGCTGGCAGTCCAGACTACAGACACTACCATGTCCTTACTCCGACACACCCCAACAAACAGCAATTCAAGTGTTGGATGGGTTAGTAATAATTTTGATGACCCCCTCGAGTCACATGACCAATTAATGTCACAAAATACCCCAAGGTATCCCCACAATTAATATCATATGGTCCACCTGCTTCTGTACGCTACAATTAACTTCTGTTCCTCATAAAATGCCATACATTTTAGATGACACATTATCACGTTATACACATTTGTAACGGCTATAGGACAATACGGCCAGTGCCATCACTCGTAGAATCTTATCACTTTTTATATTTGCATTTCTAATAATAAGAATTATGCTAGTTGTTAATAACTTTTATTCAAACTAAAATATCCAGCATGCAGGGAAATTGTTATAAACTATCATAAATTGAGAAAATAATTCCATAAGAAGTGTTTCAATGCCAGTTAATTTTGATAAAACTGATTTACTATGTGATAACGGCTTTGAACTGCCACAAAGGCCGGTAAAATCACATTCCATCATTTGTAAAGCCTACGCTGCCTGCTTTAGTGGACATTTCTCACAATCAACAGTAGGCTAATTAAAACATTTCTTTGCACTAACAGCCATCTTTTTTCTCTCGTAAGGCTACCAACTGGATAAATTCTTGCCACTGCAACAACCTCACGTGCTACAGGAACAACACATCACCAGTAAACGACTAAACCCATTTAAAACATACTCTGTGGAGACTATTGGCTGATAAATTTTACTTAAGTAGACTTGCAAAACGCTCAAAATAGATGAAATTTGCAAAATAGCTGTTTGATTATTTTTCATAAAATTTATTATTAAAACTCATAAATCGTACGACCTGAAAAAATAAGTGTGAAGAACATAAGTCCCTTACTTTTTATAAAATGTATTGTAAAGAAATAATTTATAATTTGTCTATTTTAGAAAATCTCCGGGATCAGCAGATAATTTCAAAGGCAGCTCCAACCAAACGCACTCTAAAAGTAGACCCAATATTACCCGTCTACCAACACCCTTTAACTAAGAAAAGGGTCTGTCGGACACAATAGGCCAGAAGCATGTTTAACTAAGAAAAGTTACCGGCTACAACTCCACATAATATAGCTCACAGAGCTACAGATCGTAGCTTAATCCATCTAAATCCTAGTAGTACAGGAACCAAAACCAAACCAAGCTCGAACGCACGCAAACACGCCCCAACAACCAGAAAAAAAAAAAAAAGGAAGCAGAACACACCAGGGAATTACAGCAATGGAACATATCCCACCGCGGATGGTTACACTGAAGATAATTTCTTCTGACATCAATTTCCCAAGAGTTTCATCATGAACGCTAGTCAAATTAATTCAAATTGGATAAAAAATGCAAACTCAGGTTCCTTCAGCCAGCTGCACTACAAATCATAACGGCTCCACCCAAAACAATCCAAGCACAAGGAATCGGATGCAAGAAAATATGAATCCATAACCAAATTTGAGAACTCATGCCTTCCAACATGTAGTAGCATATATCCAAGTGCAGATAGCCTTCCACTGAAACCAATCGCCAAGAGATTCCCTTGATGCACACAGGTCAAGTTTACGCCATTAAATCAGAAAATGCAAAGCAAACTCAGCTCTTTTCAACTCCACTATTGCAATACTCTAATCTGCTTCTTGTTCCGAGAGATACAAAGGTAGATTTACAAAAGAAAAGACTTCATTAAAAAGAAAAGACAATTCAGAGCAAAGGACAAACTAATCCAAACCCCAAAACTAAAATAAGGAATTAAAAACTTAACTCGTCAGTACACTACTTAAAGCTATAAAACCCCATATTCCTGAACCTAAGGACCAGTCCAAATGAGATAACAGTAACCCGACTTTAAGGCATTAGGAAAACCAGCAACTTCACCACACACCAGTGGCCATGCAGGCTTTTATTGCCCAAGATCTCAACCCCTCCCCCCACCCCCTTCCAAATGTAAATCCTCTGCAGCCTCGCAAATATGGGTTCCGGACACCCAAGTATAACGACATTTATTTTCCCAGCCAACAAAAAGGTTTTCTGAAACCACTCCTACACAATTCCAATAGCTACAGCTGATGAACGAGGGGGCCAATCAACCTAACATCCATTAGCAACACCATTCGCAATAGCCCGCTTCTCTGTTGCTGGCTTAGCAATCTTCAAGGCATCACCAGCTGCTGCAACCACACCATTTTCCTCGGATAGCTTTCGTTCCCCAAGGCCACCCTGTGGCACATCCTTGTTCAAAATTGAAACCGATTCCAAAGGTTTCTGCAATCTGGGCTTCCCACTTGCCCCATCCTTTTCTATCTCCCCAGCAACAGCATCAGAAGTTTTCCCATCCCAGGCCTGAAGCAACAAAAGCTAGAAGTGAATATGCTGGTGACTTGTGGAATGAAAGAGTTTCTAAGCAGCAAAATATATAAATCTACAAAGCTACAAAGTGAGCAAATTAAAAACACAGTGACAATGCCCACTTAATCTGGCATGCTTACCACAGTCTAATGGATATATAGTTTACAGACTGATGAAAACAGGGAAGGGGGAACGGATCCATAGGAAATCTCAAACATAATGAACATTTTCATAATTAAAAGCCATGAACAGAACCATACAAGAGTACAAGACCCGCTTTCAAGCAAAAGAAGTTATCTTTCAGATTGTAGATAGAGGAGATCCTGCAATAAATGAGAGGTACCTGTTTATGAAGCTGTTGCTTTGCCTTTTTCTCTTGCATCACTTTCTGGCGGTTCTCATAGAACATGAAATCATCCAGAATGGATGTCTTACTGACATGTTCCTTAAAAATCTTGAGCATTTGAAGACCCTGCTCCAGTTTTACCTGTAACACCAAAGCAAGAAACATTAAGCAAAAGTTTTTGATATACTGACACACCCTCCTTAAAAAAAAAAAAAAAAAAAGGGAAAACAAATCAGAAAGGCACTTGCCTCCTGAGTGTCCCGACTGTTTGTCACTGGCTTGTTGTCATTGTTCTCTAATGTGATGTGCTTAAGAACACTGTTAGGTACATCCTTAACAATGTGCCACTTGACAGGGAAGCAACCATTCCACTTATCTTGCTGCCAGTACTCAACAGTCTTGTTAAAATCAACTGGGCCTACCATTTCTGCCACACCAACAAATTGCCCACTGGTGTTGACCTGAAAATTTGGAAAACGGTCTTGATGAATAAATCAAGAAAAAAGAGAACAAAGAACTCCCTGAAGAATGACCATAATACTCACAGAGAAAAACAAAAAAACAGGGCATCCATCAGCCTTCTCCTGAGCTTCCTGATATCCAGCATCCAGCTTCTTGTTTCCATTGGGGGTGCTGGCCCAGACATTGTATTTGATGCTTTTATGAATATCATCCTCACTGTATGATTTAATGATGAAGAACTTTGCATCGGTGTATTTCTCAGGGAAATCAGCCCGATTGTATTGTTCCTTATCCGGTGTTATGCTAGAATCCTCATTCCCAATTGAAGAGAGGATCTGCCCCTTTACAGCAATTTTAACAGGTCCAAATGTCTTTTGGTTTTTGAAGCGTCCTGCCCTAGGCCCTCTGTTCAGCTCAGTAAATCCATCTTGGTTTTCATTGCCATAACCATAATATCCATTGCCCCGGCCCCGAGGTTTGTATTTGCTATCCACAGCCAATCCCCAGCACCCATTTGACCTAGAATCATAACCATTCGATCCAAAACCAAGACTAGTTCTGAGTGCATTCTGGCCATACAGTTGGTTGTTTGGATAAATCCTATTCATGAAACCAGGAGCGGCTGGTCCCATCCCAGATGTCGGTCTTGGGGCATGCATACCCTAGAGATAATGAAGATTGATAATCAATAGGCTATAAGTGAAAGAAACAATAACAATGTAATCACAACAAAACTTTTACACATCTCAAGCAAAATTTAAAATTTAGATCAACATTAGCAGGGTAAAATGAAAATGAATTTAAAACATAGGTCACCATCTTCTTGCTGCCTCATATTGATAACTCTTGCTCTATGGCAAATACTTGGACCAGTGAGCCTCACCAGGAATACTTGGTGGACTGAAGTCAACCCAATGTGGTTAAATGGAATTGGCCAGAACAGTAGCTAACTCAACAAGGCAGCTTATAAACAATACATAGTAAGCACCCAATATGACATACCATGACTTGAGGAAGAGGACGGTGATTCTGATTTCTTGCTGCTGGAGTTGTCCCATTATGTGATATTGTAGATGAAATGGAGCTTGACGTAGCTGGTCTGTGTTGCCCATTAGAGAAAACAGGTCCATCAAACCATGGTACTGGTGATCGCATTCCATCAAAACTGAACCTTGGATCCTGGTAACCAGTAGAAGGAAATCCACCAGGCAAAGATCCCCTACCATAGGAACCATTCGAAGTATGTGACTGATTTTGGTGGCTTGGCCTCTGAGGTGCTGACCCACTATTTCCATTTGCATTCCCATTGGCAATTCCATTTGAGTTAGCCTTGGACGTATCCAGGGGAATGGATGGCTGATCAGAAGAAACAGAAGTAGAAACCTCGCTTTGAGAAGTAGGGGGTTGGTTTGGTGTATGTGGTGCACCCGTAAGAGTTGGTGGCTGGAAAAATGGAGTTGGGTACTGATAATGCTGTGGACCATACAGCTGACCATCATGCCCCATGGTAGGAACTGAGGAACCAGGAGACGGATATGCACCAAAAGGAGCATACCCATATCCATGGTGATACATATCACCATAGACTCCCTGCCAAGAACCAAACAAGACATTGATCTTATCATTATCACAAAGATATACTAAGAACACCTTTTTCTTTAGAAAAAAATTTCTTCTTGTATGGACAATAACTTTGATCTACAAGTATTGAGTTCCACTGACTTTTGAAAAACCTATATCTTTTTGCAGCTCAATAGTACATAATAATACGAAGCAACATGTAAAAAAACATGCTTCAACCTCATTGAAAAACGTGTACAATCTACAGAAAGTCAAGTATAAACCAATATTCTCCCCACAGTTCAGACTCTGACCACTCAAACAACCTAATTCAATTATATCATCCAGTAGAAACACAACTTATTTTATCCATATTACATCTGAGTAAAAAGAACACCAATGCCTCAGTGAGATAACTTACAGGAGGCATCTCCACTCCATCATGGTTTACGTATCTAGGGTAGTCATCCCCCCACTCATTGACAGAACCATCATAACCTGAAAAAACAAAACTAAAATAAGGCATGCAGTAGTTATTAAAAACAAAAAAAAAAAAATCAAAGGCACTAAAAGTTAACATGTACAACAAACATGTTAAACCAAAAAAATGTTCATACAACAGTTAAACAACTGAGGGGAGGAAAAAAGCTTCAGCGGCCACTTCATTGAACAACAAAAATTCCAAACTAATCCACCGAATCCTCACACCAAACAATGACATTTGATGACCAGAGAAAAGCGCATAAAGCTTGGGGCTTTGCAAGCAATTCATTACCTCCATAGTAATAAGGGTATCCGCTTGGTAGATAACACATGCTTGGATCCATGAAGTCTGGAAGTACAGGTGTCAACGATCGCTCTGATGGGATCGAAACGTTCGGCACTTCTCCACCATGTGCAGACCCAAATTGAATCGCAGGAGGCTATTAACCAAATTCAGAGAAAAAAAAAAAGTAAATAAAAAAGTAATTAACGCCAACCTATCTATAAATACAAAATTCAAAAGAAATTAACACCATCCTATATCTAAAATACAAAACCGCGCAACCATATGAAAAATGAAGGCTGTGATCTCCAAAAGAAATAGACAAGGAAAAAAAATACTACCTTCTTGGTAGCCTCCACAGCATCATGTGTCTTGGCCTGAGAATCCAACGACAGCTTTTGCAGCAAATCTGCAGCTTCTGTGACGAACGAATTAAGGAAGAAAAACAAACTATAAAAAAAAGGATGCTGGATAAATCATAAAAGTCGAATTTTTAGACGAACGTCAAAATACAAAAATTGCAATCAATTATAGAACCACACAACATCACAATTAAAAGAAAGAATATATAGATTCTTAATAAAATAATATGAAGACAGAAGATAGAGCACCGTAAAAACTCAGTGACCAATTTAATCATCAACCTCATCTTTTTTTGACAAAACCCATCTGCTCATTTTAATCAAAAGAAACCTTTTTGTGAGAACAGATAACCAAAACAGATCAACATGAGCATCAAATCAGCAGGAAAACACAAAAGCCCCCTAGAATATAATCCAAAACACATAAGCAGCAAAATTAAAGAAGACGAAATTAAAGAAACAGAATTCCAATGTCCAAAATCTCATCCAAATCATTTCGAAAACCCTATCAAGGAAAGGGGAAATCCAAGTCACAAAAAGAACGGTCATCCAAAAGACTAAAACTTTCATAAACGATCCTCGATCTATGATAAACCCTATTAAAACCCTCAAAGTCAACAGTTTATAAAAAAAATAATAAGAAAAAACTCCAGCTTTATCGCCTCAGAAATCGCAAAACAAGAGATCCAATAGAAAGCAACAAGGGAATCAAAACCAATGAGAAAGAAATCAAAAAAGCTACCCCTAAACCAGCAGATTCTGATTGGAAAAAGATTAAAAAAAGGAAAAAGAAAAGGATACGGTCAGAAGCGGGAGCGACGGCCGCCATAGATGGTTCTGATGGGATCTGAAGCCCAAACCCTAATAGAGAGGAAGGGGCGGGTGGGGAGAGTGATAGAGCGAAACCCTAGGAGAGAGAGGGTAGGAGAAGGAGAGCCGCCAGGGGAGGAATCCAAATGAAGAGGGTTTGGCGCATCGAAAAGCGGTGCCTCAAATAGCACCACGGCTCCGCCTCCACAACCGGATATATTATTTTATTACATTATATTTGGGGCCAGAAACCCTAATCCTCCTTGGACGCTTTGTTGGGCATAAAGTTTTGGGCTCTCCCTGAATTTGATGGGCCCACTTTTTGGGCTCCCTTTCCTCCACCGTGGGCTTCCTTATCGGGCTGGAGTTAGCCAGCTAGGCTTTTGATTAGTAATCTGGGTTGTCATGTTGGACGAGGGTTAGGATGACAATGGCTTAGGATTAGGATCTAGGGTGCAGGTTGTGTCTGACTCTTATTGGTCCATTGGAGATCCAATGCTTTGAGATGCATGATAACAAGTGTGATGCATATGGGCATTAGATCAACTACAAACAGCAACAATATCATGAATCGCAAAGCTTGATTCAATGGCCAATGATGCACGGTCCGATGATTGTTGGACCCACCAACTTCACAATTCTATTTGGCTTATTTTTATATTGTTTGATGAGTAGAATCATCATGTTGATCTCGCATCGAAATTGTAAATATACTTTTGCCCAGCTCTTGATCGTTGACATCTTCATTGGCTTGCATGGGCTTGGTTCTCTAATTAGGATATGCTATATCAAAGAGTTATGAACGATGGTATTACTCTTTCTTAATGGAATACTCTTTGGTTGCAAGCATTGAGGTATTGGAAAAGAGTGCTGTGTTGGGCCATCCTCAAGCTCATGGGCTTTAGGAATTGCTTTCATTGCATGGTTTCTTTCTTGGCTGATTAACATCTATAGATAGAAATGTTCGCATGGCTTTCTAAAGATGTACCTTCCTAAAATAACGGTTTGATGAATAAATTGACATGAAAGTGACTATTTTAAAGATATAACAAGATCTTTCGAACCACATACTTGTGTTTTGTGCCAAGGCTAGAATTTGGTCATGGCTCAAGTCTCCATGACCATTCTCTCTCGATAGGGTCCTTTAAATGAAGCTAAGGTTAGGGTTGAAACATGCATTTCTTTAATACATTTTTCCTCCCTTGGACATTGTTCATTTGTGCTTTATTCAAGATTATGATTCGGGCTTAAATAGACACAATCTGATTTATATTTTGTGGCACCACGGCTAAGGGTCTTTACTAGTATTCCATCGTAACATTATTAGTAGAAGATCTATTTTAGCAATATTCAAAAATCGCATCATCAAATCAAGAATGTTTAACCCTTTTATTTTTAGGCAATCTATTTCTATATCAAATTATCTTTTAATTCTATGGTGATGCACGCAGCCAATCATGACCGCTAGTTCCTATGGTGATGCATAAAGATGCATGCTTGATGAGTGGGGTTCACAAGAACCGATAGTTATTATTGGTTATATTCACGGTCATGTAGTACATACTGTGTAGGCAATGATTTTTCTTAGACTAAGAGTTACCAACCGAGAGGATTCAAAATAAGGTATCTATTTGGTGGTCACCTTTTCATTCAGGAGAAATATGATCATCACCATGTGGATAGGATCATGGAGGATACCTTAGAACTTAATGATGGATCAAACCAAAGAGCACATAGAGTTGAGGAAGAAGATGGAAGGGCCTTGATTTGAAGACTTTTTAAAAAAAATTAGCTAAGAGATTTTTTTTATTTTTGGATAAGAAGGTGGTAGTGTAATTAATCATCTACTGTAGTATTATTTGACATTGGGGAAAATAACTTTTAAGTCTCCAAGATTGAATTTCTTCTAGAGCAGGGGTGAATGCACAAAATTACAACCTAGCTTACTAGTTAGCTAGTTTAGTTAAAAATTCTACTTATCATTTTACGTATGATATTAAGGTCTTTTAAGCATATGTTAAGAATAGATCATATTACTTTATTAGTGGACTAATCAATAAGGCTACGAGTCCCACAAGGAACTATAACCATATGCAGTCGTCTTACAAAATAGTGCTTTATAGAAAGTGCTCATCACCTTATTTTGAACTACAATAATGAAATTATTAATTATCAATTTCTTAAACACTTACTAGCCTACTGAATTACAAGACTTAAAAGAATAGATCACACTAGTTTATTACTGGACTAATCCAACAAGGTTTATGGTCCCACGAGGAACCATTAACTATATCTGATCATCTTACAAAATAGTGTTTTATTAGAAAGTGCTTGTCACCTTATTTTGAACTACAAGGGACCATATCAAAACAAGGTAGCTCGGGTTAGTTTTCCACATCTTTTGATACCCAAATAATTACTTATCAATTTCTTAAGCAACTTACTAGCCTATTATATGACTGGAAATTATAGAAAATTCTAGATGGACCATTTATAAGGATAAGTTTTATAAAATATCCTCCAATCCTTCAAAAGCTGGATCATTATTTGCCCACCTAAGATCAATGGAGATGCACAGAATCCTTGAAAGAAATTGAAAAGATTGGCTTTGCCCTCTATATTGTACACCTTACTTCTTCCCCAATATCATAGGGAGGCTGTACTGTCAACCAAAGCCTTGTTTCATAATCCCCCTCTTTTGTACATACTCACTGTAATTATTTCCATTTAATAAATTCGGTGGCCTCTGGCTTTCGTTTTAATTG
This sequence comes from Elaeis guineensis, assembly GCF_000442705.2. Lineage (NCBI taxonomy): Eukaryota > Viridiplantae > Streptophyta > Magnoliopsida > Arecales > Arecaceae > Elaeis > Elaeis guineensis. The sequence goes on from NC_026002.2 coordinate 433,787, forward strand.
AGGAAAAAAAAAAAAGTTTTATAAAACAACTAATATATTATATCTTTTCATCACCATGACATCAGCTACGCTATATTTAAAACTTACTTTAAACCCAACTGATGTTATGTTGATAAAAAAATGGCACATGAGTTGGCCCACAAGACTGGTCTAACGAAATTATTCTCCTTGCATTGCTCTGAAACTAATCTTTCTTATAAGACCCATGCCTTCATTCAAGTTAGTCAAGGACATATTCTATTGTATTATTTTTAAAATTAAAGGATTTACTGGCAATCCCAAAAAAAAGGATTTATTGGCAATCCATTATATATATATATAATGGAAGAGCTACGCATCCACTTGTGTTACTTATTTTTCAAATCTTTTGAGATATATGATACTATAGAATTTTTCCAACAAAACACCCATGTACAGCATAAAAAAAATCACAAAGGGATCACCAGCACTATGGTGTCTACTTGTTTTCATGAAAGAAAATGTGGTAAGACACCATGTTTCAGTTCATAGAGTGTGATGTGGAACAAAACAAACCAACATAAATACTAGAAAAATGTCATCTGTGCTTGTACATGGGTTTTCTGATGCCATGAGTGATAACAAATCTTTTGTCATAAGTCTATGGTAGACTCAATTTAGTTCAACTCGAAACCCTGTCCAAATTTTCCTAGTCTACTAATGTGAGACCCAGCCTAAAGAGGCCAAGGTCGCCGAAAGAAGAGAAAAAGAAGAAGGGACAGCCTTCCTTCTTTTCCCAATTGACAACTTTCATTCTTTTCCTATTTGATAGCCTTCCTTCTTTTCCCATTTGACAGCCTTCCTTCTTCCCTACTTGACGGCATTCCTTCTTTTCCATCGCAAGAATCCTGGTGGGAATCCACCGGAGGCCCTCTCCCTTCCATTTCAACCAACCCCCACCGCTAGCGTGTGATTTTCCACCGACAAAAAGGAAAGGCAAGCATGAAACAATCGCGAAACCGGCGGCCCTCTTCCTAGTTCTTTCCCTTTTCTATGCTTCCATGGCCACCATTCTTATCTCTCGTTCTTCATTGTTGCTGCAAGACTCCGGTTGGACACTGATGTAGTTGAGGACGGACACCATTCGAGACGTCTAACAAAACCTGTAAGAGAAGTCTACTCTCGTCGGGATTTTTGTTTAAATCAACTGGAGCTTAAGAACAATAGAAAAAAAAAAAAAGTGTGAAAGAGAGAGAGGGTGAGAGCACACCCAGTGTTTTCTGAAATTAAGCTTACTTGAGAGTTTCTTTATTATTTTTTTATATAAAAATAAAATCATAGATCGTTATGCTGGAGTCCATTTGACTTCTAATCTCTCGGTTGCTAGGCCTCAATCTGATAGGCCGTTGGGATAAAAAATCCATTCATAACCCGTGAATCAATGTTATTAGTTGTGGATATCTAATAAGAATTGTGCCCACATTCTAAAAGTTGTTGAAAGATTCCAAGAATCGCCCACATAGCTGAGTAGGCCAGTGGCTTAAGGTCGATGCAAAGATGAGACTTTGCCTTGGATGTGTCAATGCTCATGCATGTTATTAAACCTTGTTTATTGTCATCAATTGGATCCCGACCTTGGAGTTGGTAGTCGTCCGAGCTAAAGTTCAAACAGAAGTCGATGGCATGGGGTCATTCAGTCTTGGCTTCTTGGCTCTTCATGATAGTCTTGATAAATTATCGATGAATGCTCGATCATAACCTGAGAAGAAGAAGATTAGTTCAGAAGGCGGATAACCTCCACAATACTTGCCTCCACTTTTGAATTCGAAGTGATTTCACTACTTCGGATAAAGAAAGTAGTCGATTAGAAGTCAAAATATCTGAAGTAGGTTAGAAGTCGAAATATCCGAAGTAGATCGAAAGCGAAATATCCGAGAAAGATTAGAAGTTGAAATATCCAAAATAGGTCAGAAGTCGAAATATTCGAGTAGAATAAGTCAAAATATTCAAAATAAATCAGAAGAGAAATATCTAAAGAAGATTAAAAATCGAAATATTTGAAGTAGGTCACAAATCGAAATATCCGAAGCAGATCTGAAATCGAAATATCCAAAGTATGTCAGAAGTCAAAATATTCGAAGTAGATCAGAAGCTAAACCTTGGTAGTAAATCTTGCCAAATCAATATCATCGTCCTAAGTCTTTGCTCGACTCATCCGTAGATGATGATTGCCAGATGATCGTAAGAGGTCTCTGAAGGGTTAGTCCTTTCATCATCGTCTTTGGCCTCTGCTCGATTCATTCGTGGACAAGAAGCAACAGGAGATACAACTGCAGGAAGAGTTCACTTGGTGGTTCATTATCTAACTAGTAACCCTTATTAGAGCTTGGAATGTATTTTGAGCAGCAAGCACACTCCACTCCTCCAGAAAGGCGATAAAAACCCATGAGATCGCTTTTAACTATAATGGTGGTTGGGTTATCCAGCATATGAAACGAACAAGTTTGTTCCATGGCGTTGAAGGCTCCAAACAGAGCTCCCACCAAGATTTGCAAATAAGCACTTTGTTGAAGGTTTTTAAGTCGATAACTCCCAATACAAACTTTTCGGGTCGACATGTTGCAAACTGGCTGGCCAAGTAAAATCTTCTAAACAATGGATTGAGGGAGGAGAAAGTTAGACATCTAGAATATAGGGATTGCTATGATTATTGCAATGATTAATGCCACCTTGCTGACTATAGTCTGCAGCTTGCCTTTCCATCTTGTAAGCTTCTTCTTGATCTTTTCAACAAGGGGGTTCCAGTCCTTTTTCTTCCGCTTGCTGTGATACAATGGCATGCCAGGGTATGTGATCGAGAACTCGACCACCTTACTACCCAAAATAACGGCCACTTGCTTTACTTGTGGGCTGTCGATCCCTTATTTCAACGCCTAGGATTTCCAGAAGCTTATCCTTGGGCCAGACAACCGTTCAAAAGATTCGAGTATGAATTTGACAGTGATGATATGTTTCAGATTAGCATTACAAATGATTAGAATATCGTCGGCGAACTAGAGGATCTGAAATTGTCTGGTGATTCCTAAGGCCCAATACCGGTGATTAGGTGTTGAGCTGCTGCAACCTTGGAGATCCGATCTATAGGAAATTTCACAAAAATAAGTTGCACTAATGAAACTTTTTGCATGTATAGATTAGAGAGGCTTGTCTGGGTTGCTCCAACTCAACTAAATCTTGGACCAAATTGGGTCAGCTAAACTGTCAAACTAGGCTCGGATTGGGCCATGAAATATTTTTGCAGGGGTCGAGATCAGATACAGCGTCTTTTTCTCTCTCACTTTGACATATGTGAGTGGTTTTAAATAACATTAATTTAACGATTGTTTGGACCGAGTAGCAGTTTCCACTCTCCTCTGTTACAAACTAAACATCAAACGTAACGAGTTGGAAATAACAGCTACCATATGCATTTTAATAATCCCTGTTAATTGAAATTCTAATGTACTAATTTCTCAGTAACGTATCTGGAACAAACAGTATTTAGACAAAGAATGGTACTATGGAAATAAAAAAGCTGTCATGTCGTTGTAGTGATGCGCTACATGTCATTATAATAGCTCATACTTGGTGTTAACATAACGTAATACTTTATATTAAATAAGAGGTCATGTAGTTTTTTTTTCCCTGTTTCGCCGTAATGTCATCTTATACTTGATATGGGAGACATAGTAACGATAACTATATTGTACCTGTGCAATTAATTCCATGTTAAAAACCAGAAAAACTATTGACTCGCTTCTACAATTTGTTTGTCCATCGGATAATCTATGTTTTATCGAACATCGCAAATTTTAAACTATTCTAAATACATACTGTTGTGGACAGACTGCAAAGACCTCCTTAATAGTTTCACATTGGGTAACTCTGGTGTGTGTATGTGTTTAAGTAGTGCGGGCTTCCTCTTGTCCACGTGAGATGCCTTTTGCCCAGAGGGCGAGGGACAAAATCATGACTCCGGATGCGCGTGCATCCAAAATGGCGGCGTCTCTGAGGAGAGCAGACAATACCTTGCGTGCGGTAGAGGGGCCCCTGGAGAGAGCAGACAAGGTACCCTGGAGAGAGCAGACAATACCTTGCATGCGATGGAAGGGGGAAGGTTCCGTAACCTTAACACGTGTACACAACAATGACGCGCCACGTCAGATAGGGGCACCCGCCCCTGTCGTTCAACACATGCATCCTTCAGAGTGGAGAGTTGTGTTGTGGAGTGCGGACTCCTTCTTACCCACGCAAGACGTCTTTTGCCCAGAGGACTGTAACCTTAATACGTGTACACAATACATACCTTGCCAGACTTGACTGACTTTGGTCAGCTCTTGTTGTCTGGAGTGTTATCTATTTCTGAAAGGAGTGAATGTCTTCAACTTAGAGACTACGCCAAGTTGCAATTTAACGAAGATAGATGACCTCTGAGTTAAGGCAATGAGCTCTTAAATGGGAAGAAAGCATCCAAACAAGTTACTTGGGGATAAGGGTTCTGACTTGAACCACATGCTTTCAAAATATACAAAAAGGTGCAGGATCCTGTCTTACTCTTTTGTGGGGCAAACATATGTGCACCACACAACAGAAGATGAATTCATCGTTCACATTTTTATGTCATGAAATTCTGCAACGGCAACGATTACATATTTATCAAAAAAAAAAGAAAAAAAAAAAATAAAAAGACACCGTCGCACTTTCATGCTTCACAGACATTTCAATGTAGCATATTATTTCCCCAAGGATGTGCTGCCCACCAACAACATTAAGAAACCAGTGGTATATTCTTGGCTTGTTCACCGAAGGTACGTTTGGTTACACTTTTTAATTTTTAATTTTTAAAAATATTTTTTATTTTTTTTATTTTTATTATTGAATAAAAATAAAAAAAAATATATTTGATAACTTTGTTGCTATAAAGCAAAAGGCAACATTTGGGATTCATTTGGTTAGTCATTAAAAAAATATTTTTTTATTTTTTAATTTTTAAAAAATAAAAAAAATAATATTTTATAATATTATGAAAAATAAAAAGTAAATATCAAAATAATTATTTATATGCGCAAAAATTTTTTGCTTTTCAAAACTTATTTTTTTACTTTTTTTTTTTGTTTCTCCACGTCTACAACATCAAACTAAAAGTAAAGAACTGAATCCTTCTCCTTCATCGAGCTTTTCATTTTTCCATCTCTTTTTCTCTCTCTTTTCAAACTTTTCTTCCTCATCGGACTCTCCACCTGCCGTCCCCAAATATTGCTTTTTACTTTATAGCAAATAGTTGTCAAACATATTTTTTATTTTTTTATTTTTATTCAATAATAAAAATTAAAAAATAAAAAATATTTTTTAAAAATTAAAAATAAAAAATATAACCAAACACATCCTGCCTCAAGGATTTGATAGCATTAGGAACTGACGTATTTTACGTGTGATAAATATATGGCCGACATCTTGTACCTCTTTGAATTCAAATGGTTTCGGTGGTTGACCATTATAAATATTAACAATATTGATAGCACTTAATATGAGTCAAATCTTGTGAAGAAGTGGTGGACTAGCAGTTTAGTGTCCGTAAAGGAATGTTGGTCCACTAGTGTGTCAAAAATACATCTAATGGCAAAGAATAATGATCATTTTAGATTTTTATGTTTGATTTTTTTTTTAATACAAAAAAAAAGACTAATATGCAATAGTACAATAGTCATCCAAATTTATTATAAAAAAAATATAAAAAAAATATAGAAAAAAAAAGAGGATCTCCGTTCAAATAATGGATAGATGCCATAGGACATCTCGTTGCTAATAGATGATTGACAGGGCCTTGTGATGTGAACTCAACTCTTAAACAAAATCAGACAAGATCTAATACAGATTCCCAGCAATAAATTGCACAAATAGTTCAGAATAAGAATAAGAGTCATAATGAAGTCGAGTGAATATTAAATAAGAAGTAAAACAAAAAAAAAAAAAAAGGAAAATGATGCACCCCACCTCCTTAGGTGAATTTGTGATTCAAGACGAGGGATCTTGAGAAGAAATGGATATCAGCTTGTGAGTTTTATACTCATGCAAGAAGTCTTTGCAGCATTGCAGAGATTCCTCCCTGTGATATTATTTGTTCAAGGAAAAGAAGCCAAATGAAACAAGGAAGGATAAGCATAAGTAGCGTAGCAATAGCACACGTGTTGCCGGAACGTATAAAAATCAAACTATAAAAAGTTGTTTGATTAGGAAAAAATGATGTTTGGAATTAAAATGAAAACGAATGAATTTTATTTTAATTATTTAATTAAAAAGAGTCTCGTTTAATAATTTTGGAGCAGAATGAAAATATTTTAATCTATTTAAAATTTAATTTTTATTTTTTTAAAAAATTTAAATTTTTATCATGATTTTGATTTCGATCATGGATCAAATGATTTGAAAAATTTATTCATTCTGATTTTATTTTTAATTTATTTTTATTTTAATTTTGATTACGAATCAAATATTTTTAATAGTTATTTGGTTATCTCATAAAAAAAATGAAGAAAAAAAAAAAAGAAGGTACCAACGTCACACCGCAATGACAGGGACAAGTTCAAAAGAAAAAGAAGTGGGAGAGAGAAGCGAGACTTCTTTATTATTTGTTCTCTAATCTCATTCTTGTGGTTGTTTTGATTGGCTCAGCCTGGACAAGGATACGAGTCATTGGATCCAAAATGAAGGCAGATTATTAGTTCCAGCTTCTATTTGTGACATTGACTTGCAGCCATGAAAAAACCAAAATGACATGCCCCTTTCAACCATCAAAAGCCAAAGTGGATTCTATATAATCATGTCCAACCCAATTGATTTTATGTACCTTGCGCCACAATGGACTAGCTCAAGTCAAATTAAGACAACATAACATACAATCTTGACAAGTGATTGATCCAATCTGATGTTGAGTCGGGAACCTGTACCTGTCCATGTGTCAACCCCTAGACTCAAGATAATATCCTTCTGAACTATGATATCCTATTTTCCCTTTCTTTTCCTTTGCATAGTGAAATCTCAAATCAACTTGCCTTGACTAAATACATACATGATACAATTGATTTATAGCCTTCTCTACCCTCCATGATCCAACTTAGCTGATCGGTTTCTTTTGATTCTTCAAGACTTGATTTTGATGTGAAGTAAATAGTAGTAAAAGAGATGAGCCACCTTTGAAAACCTTCCCTCATGGTCATAATTTATCAATCAACTGGACCTGAGCTGACCCAACTTAAGTAAAACTGCACCATCGCAACATGAGTCTAGTCAGAGTTTCAATCTACACTCAGCCAGTCTAAAACAGGTCGAGAAAAATTGCTGTATAGTTATCCCAAATCCAGCATCATAGATGGAGCTGTGTCAAATTCTTAAAGAGCCAGTTAAAAAAACATAAGAATATTCATGAATGTATATAATCATGTAGAACAAAATATTGTCCAAGCGCTTTAAGGGAGGGCTGCCAACCAAGTAGCAACTAGCAAAACACTCTCATATTTAGTTGATATTTTTTTTATTTTTGTAATTATCATTCTTGAAGAGGCACTGCCAGTTTCCTTTATGTTTCAAGAAAAAAAAATCATTTCTTGAAGAAAATCTAAATTAATTGAAGTAGCAGATTCTCTCACGAACAATTGATAAAGGCTCAAGGCATCTGTTTTAGCTTTTCTCTTTTTTAAGCTGGTCTATTTGTTTAGTAATGGAGATATGTTGCTTCTTGTCATAAAAATATACTGATTAATATTTATACAGCAAATTTGATAAGGTGCACTTAGACTTCCCTTATTTCTAGCTTATTGTGCATGTTTTTAAGGCATTACAGCCTACTTTTGTTCTATCTAATGGAAGTTCTGGGGGAAAAATTTGAGAACTTGTACTCATTAAATTGCCCGGGGTAGAATCTAATGCCTGACCAAACCCATAAGAAAGGCACCAAGTATCATTATTAATTCTTATTATTATTAATTTTCCAAAAACCTCAAGTGTTGAAGTTGAGATCACAGATTCATCTTATCCAGACCTGATTCAGAATCCTAGAACCGAAACTTAATAGTGGACCAAGCCTTTGGGCACTTAAGCTAACAGGTGTAGCAGACCTAGAGAAATGCCATGTTGGAATCCAAAAGTAAAACCATGCCAACATAAGACTTGTAATACATAGCCTTCCTTCGATTTGAAAAGACTTGTAATAAAAATTGAGTGCCTGATGTTAATAGGTGGAATGAGTAGGTCATTGTTTTCATATCAGGTAATGGTGGTTATCCTCCATCAATCAAGGCTTAAACTCGAGACCTCTCAGTTGAAGAGTTGGATGCCAATTGAGTTGTGAATTTTCGAGCAGTGGTTGTTAGTGTTACTATATTAACTAACTATCAACATTTTTTTTTCCATTACAAATGTGGTGATCCCGAAATATCTTGATTCTTTTCAAAATTTCCCACCCTTCATTTTGGTTGAGGTAGATTGAGATTCATATTAATCTTGATATCAATCAAAGAGTCAACGATCAAGATGGTTAGAAATCATGCTCATCAAATACTTGTGTGGATGCCACTGCACTCACAATGATAATATTGTTGGATGTTGATGCAAGTACATCTTGGGCCTCATGCATATTTTATAAGGCTTCTATGATATTTTAAGAAAATATATATAAACATAGGCTCCGATTCAAGAGGATTTCGAATTTAATATGAATCATTTTGGCCACTGTAGATAGAACTAGACAAGATCCATGCTTAAGATTCACCATATCGAAAAGTCAAATTGTAAGCAAAATTTTGAAGACCATAACTTGATCATTCGATGGCCGATTTTGATGATTTTTTTATTTTTAAATTGAATAGTTTTTCTAGATCTACATCATGAAGGTGCATCCATAGCAATTAGACAAATTCTTCCATTTGAACCCAAAAAGTTGATCAAATGAATTTTTTTTTTTGAATAAGATTTGATCAATATAGCTTTCAATCTGAGAAGCGATAGCAAATAGAGTTGATGTAGAAATCAAATCTACTTTCTGAAAAATTTTAATCTTTTCAAAATTATTTTTACTAGACATATTTATTTTAGGTAAAAAAATTTTTATTAAAACTAAAAAAGTAATCTGACCTAATTTGTATAAGGATGGATCTTATATTATAAATAGAGGATATATATTTTACTTTTAATCAATAAAAAAAAAAGACTTGAGTCTTGGTTTCAAAAATTCTCCTCTTCATCTTTTTTTTCTTCCCCTTTCAAAGATCCGAGTTGAATAAATTGAAGGAAATTTTTTACTCCCGGAACGAATTAGACTCTCTTTGTGTTAGTTGATTCAAACTAATGTATCCTAAAATATTGGATTACATTGCTACCAAAAAAAAATATTGGGTAACATGATATTTATATACATGCTAACCTTTTTTTGGGTCTCCCTTTTACCTTTTGAAATTAGATTTCATTTATCAAGTATTAAAATGAAACTTAAAATGGCAGTTAATATAATTTTTTACCGTATTGATTGATATTTTGATATATTTGCCGTCATGCATTGGAAACTTGGATGCATCTTCAATTCCATAAAATTTCTCCAACTTTTCATCCCAGCCAAAACAACTTAATATTTTGATTTTTTTTTTTTGATTTCTGATCATCAAGGTTTCTAAAGCCTAGTTTACAAGGTGACACATGGAGAAACGGTGTAGAATTGTCAATTCCCAACAGTTTGATCACGTCGAGGATAACCAAGATCAATACTTTCTTAGGTACTATAGAAACAGTATTGTCATCTTCAAATTTGATATGACCTATACTTTTGAAATGACAAAAAAACCCTTTTAGTAGCAAAAACAATAAATAAAAGGCATAGTATCTTTTGAAGAACTAATCACTCCAGTTTATTACGGTATAACTGTAAATATGTGCTGGAAAAAAAATATTTATCTAATAAAAAAGTTATCCCATCTCATTCTAAATAACATAAATCTATAAGAGCTAACAATAATCAACCTAAAAATTGCTTACCCCTTTCCTAAATTAAAGCATAAAATCTTAAATATGGACCGTCTTGCTCGTACGGAGACGAGCCAATATTGAATGAGAAGATTTGAATAAAATGTGAGGTATTCCAAGATCTCAGCCCATATAGAATCAAGATATCTAGCAGTATAGTGACATCTAGTTTATTTATTTATTTATTTTTTGATAAATTGTTGAGTGAAATTTTTTGATAAACATATTAATTTTCATCACATTTTAGTATTTAATAATTTAAATTAAAAAATATAGATCAAAATTGATACAGTACTAGCCCACGTCTAGAAATACACCAGCTTATGCCGGCCAAATCAAAGATTGACTTCCTAATTCTCACACAAACTATAATCGGAACCTTAATAAAAGAAAAGAAGGCTGAGATAGCCGAGGATGTCATAAAAAATTATATTCTATACAGTGTGTATTGCGCGGCCATGTATACAGCCAATCACAGTCGCCCGCGTGCATGATGATGCTGTGCACACCTAACACACGGTATAATTTCTTATATGCCAGTCTTTGAAATCTATGGTCACGTGAGCCTACCATTCTATGGAAGTGGATTGGAGGAGGAAAAGGGAGATGTAGAGACACTCCCTTCAACATTTTGCACGCTATGATGATACTAAATTGCTCAAATACACGGTTGAAGACTACTTTGCTGCTTCAACTTCCACTGCCACAGCCACCACCAGCACTCAAAATTAGCGTTAGCGACACCACCACTGCCTTGGAGGATTCGACCATCATTGGTTGCTCGCTACAGGAGACCAGGAAAAAAGAAAATGGCCACCACCCAACTCCCATCCAAGATAAGCATCCCATAATTGAAGAATAACAAAAGCAATAAAAAAAGAATCTAAAGAATATAAAAGAACACTCCCCCAGTCCCACTCAATCGTAGTGGAGGGTTACGTTGCTTCGATGGGAGAGCTCTCACTTTCATATATTTCCTTTTTTTGCTTGGATAACACCTTCCCAGCTCTTTCATGGGAAGTCAGTCTAAAGGGAAGCCACAAGAAAAGACTTAATTCTGTGTATAAAATCATTTTTTATGGATTTAAGCTCCCTGTCTCTTTTACCAACAGCCCAACACTAGGAGCCAAAGGTGAATTTTCAGTTGAAGCATTCATTTCTTTTGTTTCCTTTTGGATTTTTGTCGTTCTCTCACAAAACAAAACCCAACCATGAAGACTTCAAAGAGTTCTTTTCATTAAGTTCTTAATTTCCTCCTCCTCTCTTTCAATATCTTGCCTCAGGTTAAGTCTGAAACTAAAATAGGTATTTCTTTCCTTATTTAGTATTAAACTGCTATCTGTTTCTTCTCTCTCGCTTTGATCTGCAAATCAAACCCAAGAGTACCCACACCCCAGTAGAAGCTTCTCTCTCATTTCCGTCTTGGTGAGGGGTGTGGGAGCCTGAGGCTTCTTGGTGAGGGGTGTGGGGAGCCTGAGGCTTGGGGTGTATTGATGGGTAATTGCTGGTCTAGAGGGAACCCATCCATTTACGGAGTATCTCTTTTTTGGAAGAACATCTACAGAGTATCTTCCAATGCAAAGTCAGGTGAGTTTTCTCTGGGATTTGAGTTATTTCATGCTTTCTTAGATTAGAATGAGTGAAAACTTTGATTCCTTTAGTTCTAGTTATATTAATCTATATGGTTGTCTTGTTTGAGCACTTTTTTTTATGATTAAATCTTTTCCTGTTTTAGGATTTTGAGTCTGGTTTGTTTTTCTTACATATAAGTTATATTTTTTTTCAATCTTTCTTAAAGTATAGGCTTCGTCTTCTGCTATTGGATCTTGTTCTCAGAAGATGTTTGGAATCTGGAATATGCTTTTGTAACTCTTCTTCCACTGCATTAAGAAGGCAGCATGAAGTGAGCTTTGCCTTTTTTCTTAACCTTCCAGTATCCAGTTCTTAATTCCTGACACCTGTTACAAAACATTTGAAAGAGGAATGTACAAATGGAGGTTTCATGTTCAGTTTTTCTCCCTTTGTTGCTTCTTGGTATAAAAATTAAATGAATAAATATTTTTATTGAATTTTGTGTTGCAAGTTGCATATGTTTTGCTTCTGTAACATTCAAAGATAGAAAATCCAAAGTTTAAATTCTAAATCTTCTTGCCGTATATTGATTTTTCCTAGTTTCTAAAAGATAAACTTTTTTCTTTCTTTTATTCTGTTTTGTAGAATCTCCAGAAGTCCAGAGTCCAGTGAAAGAAGAAGGGAGGGATGGGAGCAAATTGCCCTCAAATCCTAAGGAAGTCAAGGAATCGGATCGTGACACAGCTGCAAACCCACTGATAGCATTTACTTTCAATGAACTTAAGATCATCACAGGGAATTTCAGGAAGGACCATGTGCTTGGTGGAGGGGGGTTTGGAAATGTTTATAAAGGATTTATAACTGAAGATCTTAGGGAGGATCTTCAACCTCTTCAAGTAGCCGTGAAGGTCCATGATGGTGATAACAGTGTTCAAGGTCACAGAGAATGGCTGGTAACCCACTATATCAGCTTAATTTAAACATTTACACCTATTGTTGGTAACCTTTTACTTGGATGTAGTAAATCTCAAGAAACCAGGGGATGTTTGTAGGCTGAAGTTACATTCCTCGGGCAACTTTCTCATCCGAATTTGGTGAAATTGATTGGATACTGCTGCGAAGACGAGCACCGGATGCTAATTTATGAGTTCATGGCTCGAGGCAGTGTGGAAGACAACCTCTTTTCAAGTAATTGTTGTTCTCTGATCCTACCCATTTGGTGCTACTAAATTATAAAATTTATTACATATTAGTGTAATTTGTGATGTAGTAATAGAAACTTGTATAAAGTAGAACTGATCTCTTCTTTCTTATGCCTTGTCAACAAAATAACTTATCACTTTCCTCCAAAGCTATTTCTATGGTTTCTGGATATGATGTGTTTAGTGAATTATGTTTCGAATATGCATTAATATCTATGCACATAGGTCATTCTTATCATCCTAATCAAAACTTAATTTTTAATCTTACTCCCTGGTAGCTGCCTTTAGTAGAGGAGTATATTGCACCAACAATAGTAGCACAGTCTAAGTCAGAAACCATGTCATGTCCTTGGGGATATGAAAATCAAGTAATAGTTAAGTACTTAAAAGAATGCTCCTATTGAGGCCTTTTCAAATAATATTTAAAATCAGTCATTTCATGGTTAGCCATTAGCCTAACAGAACCAGCTTGGCTAGGCCCACTGCTATCATTATAATTGAAAACAACATATCAGTCAGGGTTTATACTGAGAGGGTCACTATTTTCTTTTTATTTGAAACTTCTTTTTGGCATTTGATTAGCTGCAATCACCAATATGTGCAGTACATTTTCACAAGCTTCTTTGGTGGCTGATTGGACAAAGCCAAAAACTAGATTGGTTCCCTTCTCCCATTGACATGATAATTTGGGAATATAATATGTCTTGACATGATAATGTCATTTAGGAAGTAGAATTGATAGACATAATGTGTTTTGTGCAACACATTAGATGCATTTGCTAAGTACATGATAGAAGGCATATAAACTTTTCATAGCCTGCAGTACTCATATTTTTCTAAGTATCATGTTTAATCATCTCTTTGTAATGTCCTTGTGCGCCCTTAATTACAATATTCTGAATCACAGCTTTCATCTTATAATTGCTGATTGTTTATATTGTTATGTAGGAGTATTGCTTCCCCTTCCTTGGTCTATCAGAATGAAAATTGCATTTGCTGCTGCAAAAGGGCTTGCTTTTCTGCATGAAGCTGAAAAACCGGTCATACTTCGTGATTTTAAAACAGCTAATATATTGCTAGACCAGGTTAGTATGTTGAAACTTCAGAATCATTTTGAAGTTTGATGCATGTCCTTGGCACTATAACAACATATTACATTTGATTAGAATAGGAGAAATTATGTTTTGTCTTTTCATTAATTTGTGGAGCAAATCTAAATGGAATAAGTATACTGTATGTCAATTTGTAAGATTGCATGGAGGGTTGATTTTATAAAAACATGAGTTTGTAGTTAAAAAAACAGGTATCTTCAGTCATTCTTGGTTCTGATATGTGTATTATAAACAGCAGTACATTTTCTTATTTTTAGTCTAACATCTTCTTGCACTTATCTTCCGGTTTGAGACTAGACAAGTTGTTTATAGACGTCTGATTTGACAGTATATAACTTAGTTTTTTCTCCAAATCATGCGTTTGATATCTGTACAGAATGTAGCATAAGCATCTTGTGTCTTGTAAAATCAAATGTACAATTGTGGGATTGCGGGGAAAGGAGGTATTATTAGACTTTTACAACTGTAATTAGTCTAATACAATGCCTTCGATGTCTTCTACATGTTTGAGCATTGAACCAAAGAAATAGAGATTGGAAGTTTCTGCATGCAACCTCTAGTAGAGTCTTTTTGTCATGTCAAACAATCATGTAAATCTTTCTTAACAAAAATGACTATATCCATATATTTTAGCAACATTTCTATGTTTCTTTTGAATCATTTATATTCTTGTACTTTATCTAGTCATACTCATGACTTTTGGAATATGTAAAGCTGCTTTCGCAGTGTTCTCCTTTCGATTAGTGGATGCACTATTCTATGCATGTTCGGTCTTCATTTCTCATGGCAAGACATTGGTGTATCATTTGCCTCAAATTTGAGAAGCAGGATGTTAGAGATAAACAGTATAATACATATTATGTCTAATATAATGTCCATTGGTGTACATATCTAATTTATACATGTTGCGGCCAATCCCCTCGTCGCCTGGTCGCCGGGAACGAGCGCCTGCAAAAGAAAGTCCGCACTGACCGGAGGCGGCTCCGCGGGGACCCTCCGATGGTCAAGTCAGAGAGGAGACTAGGCAACAGTGAGAAGAAAGTAAAGAACTCAATGAGAGAGTGAGGGGGCGAGCCTGTTGTTTCGAAGAGCCTGTAGCACTGTAGCCTTCCCCGATATATATAGTGGAGCGTAGTATGGCGTCGTCATTAATGGCGCAGACAATTGAGGAATTGTCAACTCACTGTAGACTGTCAGAGTCGCCGTGAAAGTATCACATCACCGTGGGGCTGTCAAATCACTAGGGTTGACAATGCCTTAGGCGGGATGATGCCCTTAGGCGGCAGTGCCGCATGCCGCTGTCAGGACTGACAGTCTTTGATAGTAGTACGGCGATCGGAGGAGTTGACCGACCTTAGGTCGGTGGCCAGCAGAGTGGCATCGGGTGGAGATTCGGACCCCTCCGACGGTCAGTCGGGCATGTTGCGAGAGTCGGCCATCGGACTCCCTGGTGCAGTCGGTCAGGAGAGTGAAAAAAGTCTGTCCGACTGACATATCCTCAGTCGGTAGAGAGCCGTTAATCGGTCGGTAGTGGCGTCCGACGATCGGTCGGTCGGTCGGTCGGTCGAGTATGCCCGATCATAAGTCGCGTGAGCGGGGTCGGTCGGTATTCCCCAACAGTTGCCCCCCTTCACTCCTGAGTCGGACGGTGCGCTGGCCGATGCCTTCGTTTGGGCAGCAACGCCGGGCGAAAAGGAGTGGATTCACTGTGTGCCAAATTCTGATCGTACCGCGGGTTGATATGATGTCAGGCGTCTCATGAATGCCGAGCGATTCGCTGGCGTCAGGTGTTCAGTCGGTGTCAGATGTCCCGTTCCGTCGGCGTCAGGTGTCATGTCGGCGTCGGACGTCCTGCAGGTGTCAGACGTCCCACCAGCGTCAGATACCCTGTCGGTGTCAGACGTCTCGTCCCATCGGGAAGGGGAACCGCCGTTCCCGCCGTCCCTTCGGGGATACGAAACGTCGCGGCCTTTACGCCACGTGGCGTGCGGCCATTGGGACGGGTTCGTTGGAGCGGATGGAGGTGACGCGGCTCGATCTGAAGGTAGGTGCGTCGAACCGTCGGGCCGACGGACGGCCCGGATGACGCCACGTGGCAGGATCTGGGGGGTCCTCGTTGGTCGTGCCTTCATCTCGACCGTCGGGGGTACTATATATACAGGGTCGCCCCTATTCAGTTTTTTACCCCCCTCATTTCACTGTCGAGACTCTGCCCGTGTAAGTCCTCATTCCAGGTACTCTCCCCCGCTTCTCTTTTTCTTTGTAGTTCCTTCTTCTTCTGAGGGCCATCATCATCTTCACCATCTCCTTCTTCTTCTTCCCTGTCATTCGTTTGAGTCCATGGCTAGGATGTCTCCACGAGGTAGTCGGTCGGGAGAGCCGACTGACGACACTCGGTCGACCCCGGAGGTGGAGGTTTCTTCACTTTCAGGACCGAACGTCGATCGGCTCTGGGAGCAATACCGCATCCCGGGCAGTTTCGACTGTTCGCCCCTGGTGCCGACGGTCGGGTTAACAGCCCGCCTGAGGGCCAGGTGGCCTTCTACTTGGAGGACCTCTGGACCGGCCTTCGTTTCTCGGTTCCGGAGTTCGTCCGAAACATCTTTGACTATTACGGGCTGTGCCCGGCACAACTCGCGCCGAACTCAGTTCGGCTGATAGTCAGCTTCGCACTTCTGTGTCGGCTTTTGCCGACCGATCCTCGGATCTCCCTCTTTCGAGCTTTCTTCGTCCTCCGACCCCACCCTAAAGCCCGAGGGTGGTGGTACTTCGTTCTTTGGAAGGGGTTCTCCTTCATTACTGGTCTTCCGTCGTCCATTCACGGATGGAAGAACCAGTTCTTCTTTGCATCATCTTCTGCTCCTTGGGGGTTCTCCGTCCGTTGGGGGAATCCCCGAACTGAGCCGAACGAGAACAGTCGGATGGAGGCTGAAGATCGGAGGACTTCCACCGGCTGAAGGACATCTCGGTGCCGAAGCAGAGTGAGCTCGTCACCGAGCAGGCCCTGTACGACATGGCCTTAGCCCGATCCCCCGCCTAGGTCGGTTTTTTGTTTTTCTTGCCCTTTTTCTTCTTTTTTTTTTTCTTTACGGTACTGACCATCTGTCGTCTTTTTCAGATATGCCGCGAGATCACGACTGACGGCAGCCGACGTACGCCAGTACGCCGTCAGAAAGAGGCCGGTGCAAGGTGTCGGACCGTCGCGGCCTCCCAAGAGGCCCCATGCAGCTCCGCCGAGCGAACCGACTGGGTCGGGGCGGAGCCAGTCATCGCACTGTCGGCGCCGACAGTGCTCGTCGAAGTCCCATCCTAGGGACCGTCAGGCGAGGGCACCGCTTCGCCCGAGAGACGGGCTGCTGAGTCCGTAGATGGCGCGCCGACCGCCCGTCAGGCGGAGGAAGATCGGGAGGAGGCCCACGAACCCGAGCGACCGGACGCCCGCTGCCGTCGCGCCGTCGGTCGAGACTCTGTCGGGCTCAAGCCTGCCGTCGATCTCCGACGTCAGGGCCTGGGCGTCCGGCCGAGGGAAGGCCCCCATGGCGTCGGGCGACGAAGGACGGTCAGCTGGCGGAGGATCGACCGACTTTCCGCTCCCCGAAGGTGCGTCGGGCCTGACCAACCATGACTTGGCCAGGAGACTCTGCCAGGCGCTCCTCCTCCCTGCGACATCGATGCGATGAAGAACCAGCGTGTCTCCGACATACTGTCTTCATTTTATCCGATGATGATCCGGGTAAGTTTCTCCTTTGCCTTTAATGTAGTTCCCATAAATTCGGTCTCTTAACGGTTGGCTTTGTTTTGTGCAGCTGGTCTTCGATATATCCGAGTAGAGGCCGGATACCGGAAGTTCGGCGACATGCGCGCAGCTTGGAGGGACAAAGTCGCGGCCCTTGAAGCTGACAAGGTCATCCTGGTCGATCAGCTGCAACAGACGGTCGACCGGGAGGGCCGACTTGAGGGGGAGGTCTCCCGACTTACGGAGGAGGTCTCCCGACTCAAGGGAGCCTTGGCGTCGTCGGAGTCGGAGCTGCAGTCGGCCAGGGACGACGCGAAAAGAAGTCCCGGACCGTTCACCGGCTTCGGCACAACGAGACAACTTCGCCAAGGAGCTGGAGGCCGACCGCGAGCAGCTCCGAGTAAGCCTCGAAATCTTGCCAAGGCTGAAGAAGGCTTGTCCATCGCCCAGGCCGACGCAGACATCGCGAAGGCCGAAGCAGAGTTGGCGAAGGAGGCCTTGGGTCGGGCCGTCGAAGACTTCCGTGACTCGGAAGAGTACCGAGAAGAGCTTCTGGAAAGCGGCTTCCTTTCATACCGGGTCGGGTACGAGGATGCTCGGGAAGCCGTTCGAGGCCTGTACCCGGAGCTTGATCGCAGTAGCATAGTTCCGCCAGAGTCGGAGGCCCCAGCTGCGGAGGAGATGGCCGAACCAGTATCGGAAGGCCTTTCCATCAGGGCGGAAGCCGAAGAAGACACAGAGCAGGCTACTGAAGATCAGGCGGCCCCGACTGCCGAAGCCAGAGCGGGTCGCCGACCGTCCCCCATCGCTACCCAGTGGAGGAGGCCGACTCTGATGATTAGTCGGTTTTTGTTTTTCTTTTTTGCTTTTGCTCCGGCTTGTATCCGGGCTTCGGCCCATCTTTGTAAAGCCTATTTTGATCTTTAATGAAATCAAAGTCTTGGACTTAAACTTTTTTCCTCTGCCTGTTTTTCTTTTTTCATGTGTTGTAGAATGCATCCGAACACGTAAGTCGCTAACCCATATAGATCGGTCAGGACATTCGGCAATTCGTGCCGCCACGAAGGTAAAACAAGTCCTGACTTTGGATCGACCTTTCGATGGTCGAGGGCCTAAGTCGGGCGTCATTCGCCCGGCTGTGAGTCGGGCGCGTCTGTTGAGTCAAAAGCCGACCGACCGTCGGGTAAAGCTTGGCAGTCGGGTTTCTTCCGACGCGTTCAGTCGGATGTCGTCCGACGCGTTTAGTCGGAGAAACGGTGATAAGTCGGATCTCGATACCCTTGTGTCGGGTATTTACACTGTGCCTCATGATATACGGTGGTAAGCCGAATATCTTCCGGCCGGCCGTAGCTCGATCGGTGAGTCATGAATGCGACTGTGGTCGCATCGTGTGATAGACGGTGGCAAGCCGAATATCCTTCGACCGGTCGAAGCTCGGTCGGCAAGTCACGACGGCGGTCGCGTGGGCATCTCGCCTTTCTTTGGTCGGGGCTCAATTAGCCAATAGCCTAGCCTGAAAGTTTGACCGTAGAAGGAGTGTCAACTCCCGTCGCCATGGATGGCTCGGTCCTTGTGAGCGCCTGATACATCATCGGCGGTCGGGCCGTCAGTTTCACACAGACACAAGGTCCGAGTCGGGACGTCGGGACTCGACCTTCTTGGTGAGCACCGATCGTCAGTCGAAGAGTTAAACTCCGAAATTTGAAACTGGATTTGTATTCCGAATGAACAAGTACAAAGTTCATTGGTGGTACGACTTTAGGTTGTCGGCGTTCCAGGTCCGGGGAATGGGTTTTCCTTCCAGAGTCTCCAGTCGGTAAGCCCTCGGCCCATAGGTGTCTGCTACCACGTAGGGTCCTTCCCAGTTCGGAGCCAGCTTCCCTTGGTCTAGGGGCTTCGAGACTTCTGCCTTTCTCAGGACTAAGTCCCCAGGCCTGAAAAGCTTTGGCCTGACCTTGGCGTTGTAATATCGGGCTACCTTCTGTCGGTATGAAGCCATGCGGAGTTGGGCCTCGTTCCGCAGTTCGGGGAGGAGGTCTAGGTCGGCTCTCAGGCAATCTGAATTGTCCGGCTCTTGATACCGCTCGACCCTGGTAGATGGCAGCCCAATCTCGAGTGGAATCATCGCCTCCGTCCCATAGGCCAAACTGAAAGGCGACTCCCCGGTCGGAACGCGGGGGGTCGTTCGGTAAGCCCACAGAACGGAGCCCAGCTCGTCGACCCAGAGGCCTCTGGCTTCATTTAGTCAGGTTTTGAGCCCGTGTAGTATGGTCCGGTTGGTCACCTCGACTTCGCCATTGGACTGTGGGTGCCCGACTGAAGTCAGTCGGTGCGTGATGTGAAACCTCGCGCAGAAGTCTCTGAAGTCTTGGTTGTCGAATTGTCGCCCATTGTCGGTGATAATGGTATGCGGCAATCCGAACCTGAAGATGATGGATTTTTGGACGAAGTCCTCCATCTTCCGTTCGGTAATCTGCGCCAGGGGCTCGGCCTCCACCCACTTGGTGAAGTAGTCGATGGTGACGACTATGAACTTTCTTTGACCCGATGCTGGAGGGAAAGGACCGAGAATGTCGACCCCCCACTGAGCGAAGGGCCATGGAGCGACAATAGGAGCGATTTGGCTAGCCGGTCGGTGCTGTA
Source organism: Elaeis guineensis (assembly GCF_000442705.2). Lineage (NCBI taxonomy): Eukaryota > Viridiplantae > Streptophyta > Magnoliopsida > Arecales > Arecaceae > Elaeis > Elaeis guineensis. Next base: position 454,060 of record NC_026002.2, read on the forward strand.
CGTTGGCGTACTTCTGGCAAGGTTCGCACTTTCGGACCAACTCAGCCGCGTCCTTCCTCATGGTGGGCCAGTAGTAATCCTATCGTAGGACTTTGTAGGCTAGGGATTTGCCTCCCAAGTGACTCCCGCAGATTCCTTCGTGCACTTCTCGGAGAGCATAATCTGCGTCGGTCGGTCCCAAGCACCTGAGCAAGGGAAGGGAGAACGACCTTTTGTAGAGTCGGCCTTCCATGATCACATATTGGGAGGCTGACCATCGGAGCCGCCTGGCCTCCGTGGGATATTCAGGGCTGATCCCGTCGGTCAGGAACCGGACAATCGGGTCCATCCAGCTTGGTTCAGCTGTCAGTTGTAGCACCTCTTCGATCCGATCGATACTCGACTGCTCGAGGTTCTCCACGAACGTCCGACCCAAAGAGTCGAAAGCCGAGTCACCAGTCTGGAGAGTGCGTCGGCCCGGGCATTCTCCGACCTAGGGATGTGGAAATTTTGAAATACCTAAGGCGCGTTACGAGATCCTTCACTTTCTGGAGATATTTTGCCATGGCTGGGTCTCGCGCCTCGAATTCACCTTTGACCTGCCCCACGATCAGCTGAGAATCGGAGAATGCCCGGAGGCTGTCGACCCCAAGTTCCTTCGCCATCCTCAAGCCGGCAAGGAGTGTTTCATACTCAGCTTGGTTATTGGAGGCTTTGAAGTCGAATCGGAGGGCGTACTCGGTGACTACCACATCCGAGTTGGTGAGCAGGAACCCAGCCCCGCTCCCTTGAGCTTTTGAAGCTCCGTCGATGTGCAGTACCCAAGTGGAGATCGGGTCTGGCTCGGAGACCGCGTCTCATCCCGGGTCCGCACCTTCCGACCCTTGGTCGGCCGTCGGGCATTCGGCGATGAAGTCGGCCAGGACCTGGGCCTTCAAGGCAAGTCGCGGTTGGTACTGTATGTCGAACTCGCTGAGCTTCATCGTCCACTTCGCCAGTCGTCCCGACGTATCCGGTCGGCGCAATATCGCCCTCAGGGGCTGGTTGGTGAGAACCACAATGGTATGCGCCTGAAAGTACGGGCGGAGTCGCTGCGCGGAGACGGTCAGGGCGAAAATCATCTTTTCTGTCTCCGAATATCGAGCTTCAGCATCGCGGAGCACTTTGCTGGTATAGTAGATAGGCTGATGGGTTCGGCTCTCGTTTTCTCGGACGAGCACCGAACTGACCGCCTCAGAGGAGGTGGCCAAATAGAGGTACAAGGTCTCCCCGACCTCCGACTTCACAAGTAGCGGTGGGGAAGCCAAGTACCTCTTCAGATCTTCGAAGGCCCGTTGGCACTCATCCAACCAAGAGAAGCCCTTCACCTGCCGCAGAGTTTTGAAGAACGGGAGGCACCTTTCAGCTGATCGAGAAATGAACCGGCTGAGAGCGATGATTTTTTCGTTCAGCTGCTGGACCTCCTTCTTGGTGTTCGGATGGCGCATGTCGATGATTGCCTTTATTTTCTCAGGGTTAGCTTCGATTCCTCGCTGTGAAACGAGGAATCCGAGAAACTTCTCTGAGGTCACCCCAAAAGCGCACTTAGTCGGATTCAGCTTCATTCGATGTTGTCGTAGAGTGCGGAAGGTTTCTTCGAGATCCTGGACATGATCCGGAATCTGTGCACTTTTCACCAGCATGTCGTCCACGTACACTTCCATGTTGTGCCCGATATAGTCTTTAAAGACCTTATTGACGAGTCGTTGGTAGGTGGCGCCGGCATTCTTCAGCCCTAAGGGCATTACTCGGTAGCAGTAGAGGCCCTTGGGGGTCACGAAGGCAGTGTGCTCCTCGTCTTCGGACGCCATCCGGATCTGGTTGTACCCGGTAAAGGCGTCCATGAAGCTGAGCAGTCGAAATCCGGAGGTCGCATCCACCAGCTGGTCGATCTTTGGAAGTGGAAAGCTATCTTTTGGACAGGCCCGATTCAGGTCGGTGTAGTCAATACAAATCCTCCACTTCCCGTTGGCTTTCTTGACCATGACAACATTGGCGAGCCAATCGGGATATGCGGCTTCTCTAATGAAGCCTGCCTCGAGCAGCTTGTCCACTTCTTCATCGATGGCCTTCTGTCTTTCGGAAGCAAAAGACCTTTTCTTCTGCCTCACCGGCCTCATCGTTGGGTCGATGTTGAGTCGGTGGGTTATCGTCTCCGAGGGGATGCCCGACATATCTGCTGCCGACCAAGCAAATATGTCGGCGTTGGCCGTCAACAGCTCCGTCAACCGTTGCCGTTCTGGGTCGGGTAGTTGAGACCCGACCCATACCTTCCGGTCGGGGTCTTCCGCAATCAGGATCGACACAGCTTTCGGCCGGCGAGCCCGTTCTTCCTCCTCCCATTGGTCTAGTTTGTCGATCGTCAAGGAGCCCCTCAACTCGTCGCTCTGAGCGGAGATCTGGAACATCGGCGAGCGAGCTGTTGGTCTCCGCGCATCTCTCCGACTCCATTTCTGGTCGAAACCGAACCAAGAGATGGTACGTCAGACAATCGCCTTGAGGGTGTTTAGTCCGGGTCTTCCAAGTATGGCGTTGTAGGCGAAGGCACTCGGACGACCGCAAAAGTCAAATGAACCGTGCTTTGTCGTGGTTCGGTGCCGGCCGTCACGGGCAGGGTAATTTCACCTTCCGTTGCAACGCGTCCCCGGCAAAGCCTATCAAGGGCGTAGGGACCCTCTTGAGTCGGTCGGTTGATAGTCGCATCCGGGAGAAGGTCGAGTAAAACAAAATGTTTGTCGAACTTCCATTATCTACAAAAATTCTTTTTACATCATAGTTTGCTATTGTTGCCGAAACAACAACAGCGTCGTCGTGGGGAGTTTGGATGCCCCGAACGTCTTCTTCCATAAAAGTAATCACGTCGTCCGGGCGCAGCCTCTTCATCGGCTCCCCTCCAGTAGACGTCCCCGGGCCGAGTCGTTTGGAAATCATATTGATGACCCCGACCGTCGGCTGATTGGTGGTCGCTTCCTCAGTCGGCTGGGGTCGTCGGTCGGCCACTGGCCGAGTCGGCGGGTTCCTCCAAAATTTATCGAGATACCCTCGGCGGATGAGAGCTTCGATCTCATCCTTAAGCTGGATGCATTGCTCGGTATTGTGGTCGTGGCCCTGGTGGAATCGGTAGTACTTCCGTCGGTCGAGGCCTTTTGCCTTCAGAGGCGGAGGCCGTCGCAGGTATTCTTCCCCCTCAATCTCCATCAAAATCTGCGCACGGGGAGCGGAGAGAGGAGTATAGGAGTCATACCTGGGGCGTGTCGGCCTTGGAGTCTGCCGTCGGGGCGACTTTTGGTTTCGTCACGGGGGCGAGACCCGACCATCGGTCGGGGGCCTGCTAGATTCGGCGGGGTCCCGACCCTTCCTTCGCTTTTCCTTCGGACCCTTGAACTCGGTCGAGCGCCGGTCGGCTCCTTCGTCCGCGCGCATATACTTGTACGCGCACTCCAACAATTCGGCATATGTGCGAGAAAGGGTCTTGTCCAGGGAGTAAGTGAACCGGGACGCCCTCAGCCCCCGTTTCATGGCCGAGATAGCCATGTCTTCGTTGAGGTCCCGGACCTCAAGCGTGGCCGTATTGAATCGCGCCATGAAGTGCCGGAGCGTCTCGTTCTCCCCTTGTTTAAGGGAGAAAAGGCTGTCCGACGTTCGCGACGGCTTCCGGCTGGTGCTGAAGTGAGCCACGAAAGAGTGCTCGAGCTACCCGAAGGAGTGGATACTTCCCGATCGAAGATCGGAGTACCAGGCCCTGGCAGCCTTGCGGAGAGTGGCGGGGAAGCCGATGCAAAAGAGAGCATCGGTTGCCCCTTGAATCGTCATGAGAGCTTTATAGCTCTCCAGGTGGTCGATTGGGTCGGTGGAGCCGTCATAGGGCTCCACGTGCGGCATCTTGAACCGACTGGGGATCGGTTCATCGAGGATGAGTCGGGAGAGAGGTTGGGTGGTCTGGAAGTCGACGTCGTTTGAAGACTTCTGCCCGTCCACCTGCAACTGTGCAAGCCGACGATCGATTTCCTCGAACCTGCGTTCGTAGTCGTCCGTCCGTCGGTGCTGGGAGACCCCAGGAGTGGAGTCTCCAGAAGATTTCAAGAGAGAGGCGGACGACGTTCGCGGTCGCTTCTCCTTCCTCGCTCGCTCCAGCTGGGAGGGAGAAAGCTGTTGGGACCAATGGGCATCGCACCGCGGCCGCCCCTCCTCTCTGTGGGAGCGTTGTGGCAGGTGCTCCCGCGGAGAGGACGGAGATCGACGCGGGCGCCGGCGGCTGCTCCTGGAGGGCATCGGACGTGCCGCCGGTTGCCCGGCCGCGATGGCGGCAGCCGTGCCGGTTGTTGCTGGAGGCTTTTGACCGCGTCTGCCAGCACGGTCATCTGCCGCACGATTGCCACGATCTGCGCCTCCGTGGTCACCGCGGGGTGCGGAGAGCTGGGTTCTACCGCGGAAGGTGGCGGAGAGGCTTCTTCCCGGCGGAAAGAGCACCTCGCCAACCCAGTGACTCTCGATCGTTGAGCTCTTGTCTTTGTCATCAGTGTCTACTACACCCGCCCCCTTCCTGGCGCGCCAATCTGTTGCGGCCAATCCCCTCGTCGCCTGGTCGCCGGGAACGAGCGCCTGCAAAAGAAAGTCCGCACTGATTGGAGGCGGCTCCGGCGGGGACCCTCCGATGGTCAAGTCAGAGAGGAGACTAGGCAACAGTGAGAAGAAAGTAAAGAACTCAATGAGAGAGTGAGGGGGCGAGCCTGTTATTTCGAAGAGCCTGTAGCACTGTAGCCTTCCCCGATATATATAGTGGAGCGTAGTATGGCGTCGTCATTAATGGCGCAGACAATTGAAGAATTGTCAACTCACTGTAGACTGTCAGAGTCGCCGTGAAAGTGTCACATCACCGTGGGGCTGTCAAATCACTAGGGTTGACAATGCCCTAGGCGGGATGATGCCCTTAGGCGGCAGTGCCGCATGCCGCTGTCAGGACTGACAGTCTCTGGCAATAGTACGGCGATCGGAGGAGTCGACCGACCTTAGGTCGGTGGCCAGCAGAGTGGCATCGGGTGGAGATTCGGACCCCTTCGACGGTCAGTCGGGCATGTTGCGAGAGTCGGCCATCGGACTCCCTGGTGCAGTCGGTCGGGAAGTGGAAAAGGTCTGCCCGACCGACATATCCTCAGTCGGTAGAGAGCCGTTAATCGGTCGGTAGTGGCGTCCGACGATCGGTCGGTCGGTCGGTCGGGTATGTCCGATCATAAGTCGGCGTGAGCGGGGTCGGTCGGTATTCCCCAACAATACATTTATGCTCCATAACATGGTTCATGCTCATGACTCACATGTCCTTCAAATTTCAACCATCTTTGTTCTTTCCTATTCTCTTAAAGCCTGCCATGACCTTTATCTTTCGGTTCATGTTAGGATATCTTAAGTTGTAAGTGCCCTGTTCCTCCCATAACTCATATTATGCTCATGTTCTTGAATTTTCTCTTTCATTACCTTACCCTATCTTTGATCATTATTATTTTTCTCACTCAAACTGATTACTTTTGGCTTATTTTTTCATTATATGTATAGGAGTACAATGCCAAGCTTTCTGATTTTGGGCTTGCAAAAGATGGACCAGTTGGTGATAATTCTCATGTTTCTACTCGAGTTATGGGTACTTTTGGTTACGCAGCCCCCGAGTATGTTATGACAGGTAATATAAGCTGAGAACATTATTTACTTTCAGAAGGATTCTTTCGTATCTCCTTCTGAGGTAATGCCAATTTGATCTGCAATTTAGATGTTAATGTGTAGTTTAAGGGGATTGTTTTCCCAAATTTCTATGATCAAAGTTCTAGAGCAGGTCCTCTTTATGACCTTTTCCCTCTCAGGAGCTTAGTCAAAATCTTCCACTGGGCATGTTTCATGTTTGTCATATGAATAGTGTTACTCAAAATCTTATTTCTATTTTTTTAAGTTACATTTTATTTTTTTCACCTAAATAAATTTTTGCAAGAATTTCTGAGGGCCTATTTGGATGGTTGGATCCAAAATCTTATAAGATTTGTGGACTGAGCCAATACAATCATTCAAATCAGGCTGGGTAGGATATATTTACAGGTATCTAGAAAGTCTCTGGAGTGGGCCAGTCCGGATTCCATAGGAAGAGGAAAAAAAAAAGACTGAGCAGGTCTTTCTTTTTTTCCTATGGGATTCGGGCTGACTCACTCCAGAGGCGTTCTGAATATCTGTATATATAGCCTAGTCCAGCCTGATTTGGATGGTTGTATTGGCCCAGTCCACAAATCCTATAGAATTTTGGGCCCAACCATCAAAACAGGCCCTGAAGAAGTAATTTTTCCTAAGTCTCGGATGACCATCCGATGCTTCTCAAATAGTCAAATGTTTTGGAGAAATCGGATGGAGCAAACTAGCTAATCAAATTCAGTATGTCAATATTTATGGGTTTGTCAAATTGCATTGGAATTTCCAAAAGTCAGAGAACCCTGAATCACTTAACGCAAATTTCTGCAAGTTTGCCCGGAGAAGCCAAGTTGACTGAATTTGATATCCTTATATCACAGCAATCATTTTTTCACAAGGAAGCAGTTGTAAGGCATATAATACAACCATCACATAATTCCTCTTAATTATCAGCAGCTTAATAAACCGAAAACAGAGAAATTATATTTTAAATACAGACATAAAAGAACATTTTCCTGCTGAATACATTACCTTTTAGGCTAGTTCCCCTTTATTAGAGCTCAAAATCCTATATGATCATACAAATTATTTTTTGAGAAGAATGAAATAAGATGGACTCTTTCCACCTATTTTTTCTCTCTCAAAAATAAAAAGAAATTTCTAAGAAAATTTTAAGTTAGAAATGGCATGATAGGCTTAGACATCCAAGTGGTTTTGCTCTTTTTTGT